>NC_085102.1:3946292-4051292 GCF_963422355.1 Corticium candelabrum
ACAATCACATCACCTACTGACATAGACTCCTGACTAAGCCAATTACACGTGTGAAACCACTTGGTCCTATACACACGTGACAGCTAGCGCGCGTGGTATAGCAACCTGGAAACACTGTGCACTGGGCAGGGGGAGTCTACCACTTGACATATCACGCCACGCCATTCAACTAACAAACGTAGAGAAAATATTTATTTGACTTCCACTGTTATGCGATGAACCGGCAGTCTACACAGCTACTACTACATACTACATCCCATTAATACGAATTCATACATCCTTACTTTTGTACATACAAATGTGTGCCTGTGGGTTGATTGGTGACCTGCATGTGTCCAGGTGTGTGAGCACTCGGCGTTACGGGTCTCTGCGTCATGCCCTGACTGACTTGACCACCCGGATGATGACTCATTGGTGGCTGACTGGGACCGAGGGACTGACCCACTGGTGGGCGGACAAGCTGAAACTGTTGCATCAGTTGTGGATCGCCTTGAGCCGTCTGACCACGAACCAGAATTTGATCTTGTCCCGCAAACGTTTGAGAACGATTCTGCTGTGGTGGGAGCATATTGTATGGTGTTGCCAACGTCGGTTGAGCATCCGGCTTCTGGTAGAAATGATATGATTGGACAGGAGAGATGCCGGGTTGAGGTACGGGATGTTGCGATCCACCTGAGTGAGAGTACACCGGTCCCAGTCCTGGCGGTTGATAGTTCTGTATCTGACCTTGTGGCTTTTGCTCGATTGTAATCTGTGATCCCAAATGCTGCCCCGAGGCATATGGTGATGCTTCGGGTGGCTGAGAAGGAAGCGACGGCTGCAACCCATGCACTGCAGGAGGCATCGACGTACCGGGGGCACGTCCAGACTGCTGGAGCGTCGGTTGTTGCTGCATCAGTTGTAGCTGCTGCTGCTGTTCGTGTTGAAGTTGTTGCTGCTGCTGCAGCTGTTGCTGTTGTAGCTGTTGCCGTTGCCGTTGATGCAACTCGTGTTGTCTATGTACTTGAGCCAGCATCTGCTGCTGTTGTGGCGGTTGCATTTGCTGTTGCTGCGGTTGCTGTATCGGCCTATGCTGTAACTCTTGCGGCGGTCTGTGTGCCTGAGATTGTCCTCCCTGTTGCGGCTGCGGCTGTGGCTGGACTTGAAACGGCTGCTGAATCTGTCTCTGTCTTGACTCGTGTGGAGTCTGCCCGTGTGGCTGTGGCTGACGCGGCTGCACTTGTTGTTGTATGTGCGGCTGCGGCAGCAATGATGGCTGCAACAGTGGCTGTTGGAATGGCTGTGTTTGCCTTTGTTGCACGTTGTCATGTCTCTGTACTTGAGGCGGGAGCTGCTGCTGCTGCTGCTTCTGCTGCTGTTGCTTCTGCTGCTGCTGCTGCTGTTGTTGCTGCTTCTGCTGTTGCTGCTGCTGTTGCTGCCCCTCCATCTGTTTCTGTTTCTGTTTGTCTTGTTGTTGTTTGATTCTCTCTTCCTCCATTTGGCGTTGTTGCTGTTGCAGCTGCTGTTGCATGTGTGTGTGCCGTTGTCGTTCCTCCATCCGTAGTTCCAGTTGTTCCTTCTGTTGAAGCAGCATCATCTCCGTCAACTGCTCGATTCGTTGCTCCATGTGCTTCTGCTCGCCCAAACGTTGCTGCATCTCGGTAATCGCTCGGTTCTGCTCGTCAAGAGCCACCTGCTTCTGAACTAACAGTTTCTGCTGCTCGGTGCATTGAACTTGTCGCTCGTTCAGCAGACGCTTCAGGCCTTCAATTTCTCTTGCCTGTTCGGCCAGCTGCATTGTCTGCATCTCAATCTGCTTCTGTTTTTGAGCCAAGAGTGTGTGAAAGTAAGGCGGCACGCCAACCTCTCGTGTTCTCTCCGATTCATCCAATCTCATCGTTGCTGTCGATGTCATTGCATGTGGAGACAATACAGAGGGAATAGCCGATCCAAGCATGTGCACCAAAGTGCCACCGGTGCCATACGAAACAGGATTTTGTCTGGACAATACGACAGCAGGCTGCACACTAAGATTTCCCTCAGAAATCAAAGACTCAGCCACACCTGAATCAACCAACAATCAAGCTATACACACCATTTGAATCAACAAAACGTTTACCATCAGGTGCAAGGCTCGCCACCAATGGATCAAACTGCAACACATTACCGTCTGACTTCTCATCATCCGCTGTAGCCTTGCCCACCGTCTTGTTAACGAGCACACCAGATTCCACTTTCCAGAAAGCATTAATCGACTCGAGTGGATCCACACTGGTCGTCTCGTCTGTCGACTGCATCGATTGCTTTGAAGTAGCAGGCGTCAAAGGTGTGATTTCACCCGCTGCTGTTTCTAAAGAAAAAACGAAAAAATAGTGTATACACTAGAATCTAATGAAATCGTCAGACCTGCTTCCTTCAGACACGTACGTGCGAAATGTAAGAGTGCTCTGTAACAAAACGTATACTGTCCCTGTAAACAAACACAGTAAACATAATTAATTATTAAGACATAATGTGATATCGCAAAATCATGTCTAAATGGCAAGTAATGATGACATACCGTAAACCAGAAAATCGTGCGGTACATTATATCGTGCGTTTCGTGCAGTCGAACAGACATCGCACAAATTGCATCGGCACAATATAAACCTATTCGTAATTCTTAGCACCTGTTACCGAACAGCATCCGTTTCTTCCATGTCGATCCACGATTTCTTTCAGCATATTATGCCAAAGACAAGGGCATATTTGTTCCTGTTCCGCTTAATACAGAGGAAGAGGCCGCCAATGATGCCATTGGAGATGAAGATAACGACCTACTAGCTACGGTCAAACAAAGAAAGACGACAGCCAGCACACCACGGGCCTGCTGCAGCAGTCAGACACTTCACTAGGCAACTGCGCTGGAACATGCCTGAGTCGACAGTCCGCAAGTTCCGTGATTTGTACAAGGTGGAACTGCAACGCCATGAGTGTACATGGCTGCCAATCGCACAATTTAAAACCGCACAATAGAGTCGAAGGAGTGATTTTGGACAAAATCGCACAATATTATGTACGCACGATTTTCTGGTTTACGGTATCCATGGGTTTCCCCAGAAAATAAAGCACGGGGTATAATTTAATTAATTAGTTATTCTTGGGAGTGGCACTTGATAGAAAGCTGAGCTAAATAAGTGGCAATCTGTAACGCTCAATTAATTGCCTACTAAAGTTAGATTATCTCTCTTGTTTATGTAATTTGCTGCTTGACTCATTGATATTACCACAATATAGGTATTGGTAGATTTCCTCATCTAAACATTGACAAAATTCTATTTTGAATTCTAACTAATTAATTTTTAAATATTTATCCTCGGCTATCCTTTAGGTTTGTTCAATTCAAAGTAGTCAGATATTTTGGATCTTTGATTTACTGACAGTGACATCAATGGTATCACCCTGAGCTCCATACACCTTCTTAATGTGTGTGTGTGTGTGTGTGTGTGTGTGTGTGTGTGTGTGTGTGTGTGTGTGCATGAGTTCAACCGTGAATTAATTAATAACTACTCCTACTAAGAGCTACAGTAACAGAAGTAATGTCTAACTGCCATCCTATGCATTGTTCTAACATAATAAGTATATCTTTCATTCTGTTTGTACGGATAACAAAATGGACACACCCTAAGAAAAGTAGCCTGGGGCCTGGGGTAAAGCGTTCACCGTTCAGCCTTGTTTTTCTTTTTTCTCTGTTTCCAGTTGCTATAATTTTGTAATACATTACAGCAAATATTTTGTGTGCTTTAACAGGGAAGTTTTCACTACAGGCATATTGTACTGTATGTCTTTGTAAGTAACTTGACCACTAGGCTGCATAGATGAAACTTCATTCCTTCTTACTGTAAATCAATAAAAATGTTCGTAAATACAAAATTTCTTAAACTGACACACGGGTAGGCACCTGCCAATGTACACACTTCGTCTCTGATTTCTTGGCTTGCAAAAGCACATTCGTTGACAGGACACTACCTTGAGCCGAGAAAGCCATTACTGCCCAACCCAAACAATAAAGACGATCATTCAGACCGTTTGTATGTGCATCTGCATGGATACTGGGGCTACAAGATGTGCATGGATATTTGGGCTACACAAGCTAGTAAGCAATACTAAATTCTTTGTAATTTACAAAAATAAATACACCACAAAAATTTATTGATTTACAGTATCCCCTAACCTAATGGAGTCTTTCCAGTGTGATTTACACACGTACAATGACACCCAGATATTACGTTCGATACAGACAAAAGTTGAACACCAAGCTGCGGCAGCATGACATCAAACACAATGAGATAATACCATTAACCATACTATCACACACTATAGCTACCGTAATTCTTCGATTAAATACTGCCCTTGAATAAATGTCGCCCTCATTTAAATGCTGCAGCTGAGAGTACAGACAATATATAAACGCCACCCTCAAATAAATGCCACATTTCAATTAATTCCAATGCATCCAGCAAGATTGATTGCTCAAAGTAGGACGGAAAAATCTTAGCACTGCTTCGGAGGCATACGTGAGGCAAGCTTTTCTAGATTACCGGGATACCGTTTCACCACATGACGTCTAAAAGTGTGAAATGTGTGCTGTACCAGTATGGTAAGTCTTGTTCTCTTGAAAAGGTGTCAAGCCTACAGTGTGTACAGGTACACATTCATAAAGCACAGAGAGAAAACCTTGAACTAATAAATGCCAACGTCAAATAAACGCTGCCCTTGAATAAACACCACCCTCATTTAAACGTTGCAGTTGGAATGCTAGCTAAAAATAAACGCCACGGTGTCTAATCGAAGAAATATGGTACACTACTTCCCAGACATTCTATTTGCCACATATGAAGATCGATGTAAATAGACTCCATGTGGTGAGATGTATGCCTACCTATGTATATGCAAGTTAGACAAACCTTGTCCTCGATGAGTCGCATCCTTTGCTTTCGCATTCCTTGCATGACATCCGGGACATTAACTACACGAAAAGATAACAAATTACCACTACACAACAGCAACTTCCAAAATTAATATTGTACACACAAGACTGGCTACAACACCTCCACTATATGGTACACTAAAACGTAGTATGTTGTACAAGTCTATGCACACATTATACACACGAAATACAAACAACTGAAACTGTACTTTACACAATCTACTCTGTCGTATTGGCACACGCATTCATCATGCCCAACGCGTGTCTGACCTGCTCCGATTCCAGCCTGCAGAGCTCTTATGGCACAATGCAATACCAGGAACACACCACTTCTGCCTGAACCACAACTACAGCAGACAATCCAGTCATTACTGCATAGACATCAGAAACTTTGGATTCTACCTGCACTGAACCAGCAATGGATGACTAACATCATCAGATGAGATCTCTCTGTATGATGCTTCAACAGCGACAACATACTCGGTCAGCTCGTTTGGCGATTGAGGAACACCACTAGAACAACCGTCAGCTTAATTGACGTTATAAAGTAAAGTAAACAGAATGCACCTCTCAGGCCATGCTGTGAATTGAAGATGGATGACCTTCTTCTCTTCATCACTCTATACAAGCACACTTTAGTGGGTCTGGCACAACATACCGTAACAGTAAAAAAACAAGTGAACAAACACGTGGACAGACGCGTGCGCATGCACACACACACACACACACACACACACACACACACACACACACACACAACAATCATAGTCTCTTTAGTTAACTAATTGATATGAACTACATACTTTTGTGTTCTTAATACGAATATGTCTAATCACCCAACCACTGGCTTCTTGATGACTCGACAAAGTTAAACTCAGCAAACCAAGTTTCAACACATGACCTCCACCCTCAGGCCAATAACGATGGCAAACAACCTACAGACCATTCTCATGATTGCATTAAGTAATTAACAGAACACAAAACATTTCTTTTACTGTTCTTCCTTCAATCTCCGCAGCAAGCATAACAATAACTGGAATATCATATTCCCACACCATTGTCCAGAAATCTTCAATGGTCTCAGGAACAGGAGCCTGAGCCACAATGTATCGTGAAGATCCCACACCCATCTGTCACACGCACACAAGCATTAGAGAAAGACCAAGTGCTATTACGGTAGTTATATTGACACTGAACTATACATTGTAGACATATATACTTAATAAAAGGAACACAGTCCAGACTATGCGCATATTCAAAGACATGCCCTTTTGGTGTGCAATATAGAGGGGAACGGGAGGCTGTGAGTCAAGAACTAGAGTGCCTTGTGTTCCGCTAGGCAGTTTAGTTTACAGAATCTGAATGCATGGATATGCGAATTGTACCAGTACTTTAGCTAGTGTTGGATGTAGTCATCGCATAGTTTACGTCTAAAAAGTGTTACCTAGGCACGACGAACGTGTGAAGATTGAACTACTGTGATTTAGAGCAACACGCGATTACACATTTGCAGATGCTCAAACAACATGCAACACGCAAAAACAAATTGTAAAATATAACATACGCATACTTACATTCAAATTACTTGCGTTAATGTAATCAGCAGCAACTCCACGAATCTTCACCCTGTTGTGATCGTCTGCAAACATTTGTCATCACAAGAGAGAACCTACAAACCTGTCAATGTGCTCACATGGAATTACATTGGCTGAACGGTTCTTGCTGGGATGGGCTTGACCAACATTCGTGGTAAACAAAGCACAGTTATCGGCTTCATATTGACTTAGTTTCTGAGCAAGAATTCACCAAATCAGCACCACAAAATTTACATACAAATCATAATATTACAAACAACATAGTTACAAACGCTATCATTAAATGTAAATAACAAACTTTTATTGCATTAGTGATTTAATCTAAATCAAGTGACCTCACCTCCCATTCCTTGGTGAGACCATACTTGCCATCATCTGGCGACACTTGAGACAAGCTCCTCAACTTGTCCTCAAACTCAGCAACAGTCCTTTTCAGGAGATCACAATAAGTACTGCTCGTAACATTACCATCTCCTATCTCCATTGATGTCGGTCTCATTGGCAAAGGCCCGGATAAACCGTGACTTTCAACTGGATGTTGGAGAGTGCCACCTGCAGTAGATGTTACCATAGTAGTAGTGGGTGACACCATAGACTGAATTGCTGTGCTTGGGAGAGACTGTCCTACAACAACTCTCTCAGAAAATGAAGCGACGGGTGTAGAATGATGTCTGTTAGAGAGGGAAGAAAACCCAGAAATGTCTGACATGGGTTGAAAGTTGGTTGGTAAATTGCCCAATGACGGATGTAACTGACTATCATCAACAGTTTCAGTAACATTAGACCGAGACTGTACATCCAGTAGTGAAAGTGATTGAAAAGATGCAGACGACATAATCGGTCCTCCATCTCCAGCTATAAAACCACTGAATGAAGCAGTTGTAGACGTTATCGATGGCTTCAAAAGATGAGCCGGCTTTGGAGGAAGACTAGCTCGCAATGGTACACCAGTACCTCCTGATGGCACACCACGTGAATCCGAACTGCCATCTGAAGAGGAGGCACAATGACCTGAAGAAGGTGGAGCTGCTTGTTCAACGGATGGTCGTTCACGCTTCCGAGTCTCGCAAAACTCTTCACACTTAAACACTACCTGTGAAATTTTCTCTTCCAACTGAGTAAAAAATCCGAGGCCTTTGCTGTCAACAAGAAACATACAATTAGCGAGTGTGATGACAACAAACTGCATACACACACGCACGCATGCCCACACGCATGCACACACACACACACACACACACACACACACACACACACACACACACACACACACACACACACTCGTCTTCTGTAACAACATTACCTTGCTCTTGCTTCTAAAGAATCAAACAATTCAACAGCCTGCGCCATTTGCTGTACAGTCTCATTGCGCTGCACCTCAACTTCTTGTAGTACACGACGTGTGCCTGCATAGCTTGCATTCGCCTCAGTCAGCGCAGCAAGAATACGATCCTGAGCATCAATGTTTTGCTGTATCAGGTCAACAGTCCCCTTATGCTTGCCCAATTCTCGAGAAAAGAAATCCTAACACAACACATACAAAAAATGAGTCAAAACAACGAGCTACCAGATAATTACAAATAAATATACAAGGACCAACAGACAATATCTACATGAGGATTATGTCGCACTGAGCCACTACTCGCATTCAGCACTAGGCTCAAGAGTCCAGCCAGTCGTTCCCCAAATACGAGGAGAAAGACCCAGAAGAAAGTCTTTTGTTTCGTAGAAGGGGAATGACCGGCTGGACACTCGAGCCTAATTCATCATGTGAAATGATATTAACCTTGTACCACAACTCTTGCACAGCATATCACTGTGGCTCCACTAATCACACAATAGTACAGTCACCAATATCTGAATGTCTTACTGAACAGATTAACACATACATTCTACTGTACTTATGTACATGGACTGTCAAACCAATGTTTAGAGTGCATGAAAAACAGACAAAATATAAGAAAAATCATCAGCACCAATGCGACACCCATAGATCAATCTATTAGCCTCCTATACCAACATGTTCACTACCTGATCAGTTTAATTAAATAAATATCAAATGGGACACACATAAACAAAATGCAATTCAATGAAGTAGTATTCTACGTGATGAGCCACTGAAACAAAACTTAGTTACAAGAAAGACTCAAAATAATACATTTTAATTAATTAAAAGAGACTCAAACTCAACTTTCAGACTGACATGTGTGGCTTATTGAGTAGGACATGTCTCTTAACTAAATGGTAACTCACATCTTTTGTCTCTCCTTCGTGTGTCACAATCTGACTGGTGATGTCATCTTTGTCAAGCTAAACACAAACAGAATCACATCTCTGATGACATTGACCTGCGATGGCAACACTAATCAAACGTAGAGCAACGATAGAAGTAGCACACAAACGCACTTACACACACATCATGATTTGATAGAACAAAGTCAATCAACGAAACTACTGTAGCGTCTCAATGCAACCGCTTACCTCCTGTTTGAAGCCGTCTAGTAGTTGTGCACGTTGCTGTTTCATCTTCTCCACTTTATCGAGCAGCTTCTGTAGGTTTTCCACGACATCTTCATCAATGGGCACTTCAATGCATTGCACCGTGTTAACAACTGGTTGCAACAAATGGCCATTACGAAACGAAACATACTGTCTAGTAAACTTCGAGATGGCAAAGCAGCAAGAAGTCCTTCGGTTGTTCCAGTAAGAAGGTCATAGAAATTACTGTTGTGTTCAAACTTTACTTTGACGTCGGCATTTGTCTGTGCCTAGATGCATACCATAAGTGTCAGCTAATGAACTCAAGACCAACTTGAGATGGACAGATTCATACTGACCCCCTTTGTAAAAGCTTCCAAATATTGTTTCCATTCCCTTCGTATCTCTTCCGGAGTCTTTGAAGCTGGACGAGAGCCAAACTTTGCCTACATGTTGACGACAGTTTTAGATGTAAACAAGGACAGCATTCTACTACTACTCACTTGTACGAGTTTCTCTTGATTTTCATCTTCTTGAAGAAGGTTGTCAATTCGTTCCAAGCTGGCCTTTACTTTCTCAGTGACAGAGTCCAGTTCTAAACACGTAAGACGCTTGGCATGAAAAGATGGTAAGTATATTATCATTACAACACTTACTAAGTCTCTAGCAGGCAACTAGATATAATCTCTTAATAGGATTACTATTGCATGGTACCAAGTAAAGTTGAAAGTGAATATGACACATACAATGCACGAATAACAGACTTTCTAGAAAAACCAGCAAGTAACACGAGCACTGTTCTATACCTGCCAACATTTCCTTCAATTTCGTCAAACTGCTAGCTTTTCCTTTCATCCCCGCAAACACTGTTTCCAGTTCAGCTGCAAAACATCAATAAAATTAGATAAATGACACAGCAATCAATTGATCCCTGTTCATACCAGGAAGTACTTTTTCCCGTTCAAAAGAGTTAGTAAGATCATTCAAGCTGAACGATGCCATTGCCTTGCTGCATAAAAATGAATCACAGAGTCTTAGTTTTGTCTCATGAGTTTCTTGTTGCTCAACAGAACATGTAGTAGTTTCAGACTTCCATGCTCATGTCCTTGTTACTGTGCACCCATACACACACTACCACACACCTAACACACACCTAACACACACACACACACACACACACACACACACACACACACACACACACACACACACACACACACACACACACAGCTGTGCTACACACTTATCTATGAATCAACTAATAGTCTATGCACCCTACACCCTTTTGCACAGTATTATGTTTGAGCTGACAACCAAACAATAAAGTCTCGTACGTCTCACGTCTTTAACTGATAAAATAGAAGCTGCCAAACTAATTATAATAGACATAATCATTGTAAGTAAGTCATCACTCTTACCTCAGCTCTTCATTCTTGTCATCCACTAAAGTAGTAACTCGTCTCAACATCTTTGCCTTTTCCTCACTGCACAGTCTTATCTCACTACTGCATCTACGTTGAGACATGTACAGTACACGAGAACCTGTATACAGATGATGCTTCGTGTGCCGCCATTGGAACAAGTTTAGCAAAGATGTCTGCTCCAGAGACACTGGGATCATTTGGCTGAAAAGCAATTGGCTTCACGATTGATGTCCCTACACCAGAAGAAAACATTTCAATATCACAAAGCTGCAATGACATGATCAATTCAGAAAGTCATTCACCTTGTATTTCTGGCAGTTGAGCAACATCCGGGATAGGATCATGATATACAAAATTATTCTCACCAATAGCCTGCTCCAACCTACACAACAAATCAGCTGCTTTCCACGTTCAAATGCGATGGATGTCTGACAATAAATGCATCTCAATAGATACACAGAATAGTAATATAAATTGTCAGTAAATTTCTGCAGACAACTTCTTACGATACCGCAAATACTCTAGCATGCAAGTCATACTCAATGTGTACAGCTGCATCCGTGTTTCCGGTTACGCCCACAAGTTGTCATCACGTGACCGCCACAGCCGAGATCATCCGCAGGTTTATGGCAACTTACGACGACAAAATCAGTGAACAACGAGATAACGAACGCGAACCACTTCTTTCTATCAACTCCTCCACCTATTATCCCATCCCCGCCCACCCATCCAGATCATCAAACGCACGGAAATACATCAGCGGCGCAGCCATGGTCATAGTCACGTTTCTTAACTACACCGCCTTCTTTCTACTAACGCCCTTCTATCCGCAAGCAGCGAAAGAAAAGAAAGGCAGCACGGCGGACACGGAGGTGGGCGTCGTCATAGGCAGCATCAACGTGTCAGCGTTTCTCACCTCGTTGGCCTTCGGAACGTACGCGGACAGCATCGGAGCAAAATTTCTAGTCGTCTCTGGTGCCTTCCTCGTCGGCGGGTGTACTTTTCTATTCGGATATGTGCACGACATAGACAGCTGGATAGCATTCGCTGCGCTCAGTGTAGCCATTCGATTTGTGATGGGTGTGGGAGAAGGTGCATTCGATACGACCGCTATTGCTGTTACATTGACTATTTTTCCTGCAAGCACTGCAACAGTGTGGTCTATCTTCGAGCTTGCTGCAGGACTGGGCACGATTACCGGTCCACCGGTTGGAGGCTTCCTCCATGATACATACGGGTTTCTTGTGCCATTCATTGCTGTCGGGCTTGCGTTGCTTCTCTCTGCGGCTCTTCTCTTTTACCTCGTGCCGAACATCAGTCAAGACAAGAATGCCACTCTCCCGGCATGGCGACTACTCAAGATTGTGCCCATCGTGATGGCTTGTCTTGCTGTATTTTGGAATTGTGCATCTTTCGCTTTGTTGAGTACATCAATGCCTGTATTCCTCAAGACATTGTTTGACTGGTCGCCCACTAAAATATCGACCGCGTTTGTTGCAAACAGTGGCACATACGCAGTCGGAGCAGTGATATTTGGGCAACTTACGAAAAAAGTTAAGCCAAGAGTGGTGCTTATAGGTGGCATGTTCTGTCAAGCATGTGGCATGCTGCTAGTTGCACCATCCTTTCTATTCACATTTCTCGAACCAAAACCCTGGTGTGTCTACGTTGGAATGGTTGTTCTTGGCATAGCAGGAGCAGCCGTTCAGATATCAGCGGGACTCGACATCATTCGGTCGGCAATGGCGAGTGGATATCCAAACGGCCTCTCGTTGAACGGATGTTGTAGTGGGTTAGTCTTAGCCAGTACGTTTCTCTCCCAAGCCGCAGGATCTCCAGCCGGTGGAGCTCTCACAGCAAACTTCGGGTTCCGACATTCAACATCAATCATGGCATTCTGTATGCTAACACACGCACTAGCCACTCTCGTTGTGACCATCTATCAGTCCGTATCCATACATGTACCACGAAAGACACAAAACCCAGAAATCCTAACAGTAAACTAAATCTAAAATATGTACAGTATTATATATATATATATATATATTAATGTATATTACATTCATAAAATGTATGTAATTTTTACAGAGAATTTATGTCATATGAGAAGTTCAATATGGCTCGGTCCTCTCAGAAAGAAAGCATTGGCAAAATGTATTACAGTAACTTGTCTAATAGAGCATATGTACTGAGGTACACGTAATGCCAATACAGAAGTCTAGTTAGCATTGTCCCTGTTTGTCAGTATATCATTAATTAATTAATCACTGTCACTGCATCAGCCATACAAAGGCATCACTCAATAGGAGCCTAAGTACGCTATGGCCTCCTATATTTCGGTCGCTGTGTCCTAAAATGCAGACTTAAACAATAGCCCCCCTCTCAATTTAGAAACCAAATGATGCCGCTGACCCATGCACATCGCTACGCACTCATTTGATGTTGTTACGCCTATTAGACTCCAACCTTTTGCTGATGGTTTCAGCAGCAGTGCTCAACGGAGTTTTCATCTTTGCATCATCCTACACACCCAGACACAAAAACATCACAAAATGCAAACTCTATTAGCACAAACAATATCAAGGATAATATCATACGCAGCAAGGTCGCAATGACTGTTAGACTACACAATAAATCACACGACTGTAAACTCATCGACTAACCTTTGCAAGCTTCAGTGATTCTCCAATGTTTGTGCTCGCCAGCTGAAGGTAACCAACCTAAACAATAGCAGATGCACAACCGAATTCTATTGCAAGATTTGGCAGCACAATAAAAGAGAAACAATACAGAATGTGTATACCACATAAAACAATGCAAATTCAAGGTAAATAAGAAAAACAATGACAAATCAATAAATCGACAGCGTCGACAAAGACAGTAGGCCAATTCAATACACATTTCAATTGTCTAGGTTTGTCTTAGCCTCTAAATTCCAAACCGTCGCCCAAAGAAAAGGGAGACGATCTGGATCGACATACGATCAAACCGAGTTCGGGAGGAGGCGTAGTTAGTTACCTAAGTGAATGAAAGAGTTGTAGCAGTCAAAAACACCTCTTTAGATAGTGTTATGCCACCCAATGTGACAATACGAAGTTTGTCGTGTGTGAAAGTACCTTCATTGAAAGTCGCAATAAGCAAACACTATTTGGAGAAAGTGAACAGTTGGCTGAGATTCTAGCTGCTGCATGTCACTGCAAATCTATGAAACAACGGCGATCACTCATAAGCGACTCTAACGAGCAAACAATGAGAACAATCGGATTCTGCGGCTCCATCAACATGTCTAGAGGCTTCATCACTGACGGTAGTGCTTGGTAGATTTACTACAGACTTTCCAGATCCCGTGGGAAACGCAACAAAGACATCTCGTCTATTCAAGAGGCATTCTGCAGCCGCTGGTCGGGATACACTGAATCAATTTCGAGAGCCTTGGCTGCTGTTTCAAAGGCATCGTCCAGTGCAGTTTCACATATCACTGAAGACGCTCATGCAATCAATTACGAGCTGTCACGTAATTGTTGAACACACAATTGTTAGAATTCATGCATGTTATTACAGAACTCTCGACGTTCATTGGCTGCAGCTTGCTGATTGGCTGATTCAGATCACTTCCGAACGCGGTTTGATCGTATGTTGATCCAGACCGGCTCCCATTTCTTTCGGGCGACAGTCTGGAACTTTGAGGCTAGGCTTGTCTAGACTAGCTTATTTAATTAATGAACTAATATTTTCATTCCATTCATGTCTTTCATAATCAGTCAACATCGTGCACAACACAAAACGCTTAGTTTCTATATCAGAAAGTCGCTTAACTCGTACACACACACACACACACACACACACACACACACACACACACACACACACACACACACACACACAATTTAATTCATCGACTCACTCGTTCTCCTCCCTTGTTTTGCTCTCCCGACGATACTGCGGCAAACATCTGATTTACAATCACATGTCAACGATACATTTCTCGACTCCGTAAACGATGGTCAATCAATCGTATACCTGAGCTAACGACATGAAGTAGAGAGTCTTGATTTTGCAATGTCGCTGCCAAGGCTACATACAAGACAACAAAGACAAGAGTCCATAACCATTGATCTCATTCTATTGTACTGTGTGTGTGTGTGTGTGTGTGTGTGTGTGTGTGTGTGTGTGTGTGTGTGTGTGTGCATGTGTGTGTGTGTGTGTGTGTGTGTGTGTGTGTGTGTGTGTGTGTGTGTGTGTGTGTGTGTGTGTGTGTGTGTGTGTGTGTGTGTGTGTCTATCTGTTGCTCCAACTGTCTGTCATTCTGTCGGTCCATCGATCTGTTGGTCTTCTGCTCTTACAGTAACTTTTAAACGTCATACCATAATACGTACATCATTACAAAACAATGATCAGAACAGCCACTAACACCAAAAACGACAAACAACACAAACACAGTGTTCCTTCCAAAACGAGAATCGAGCTACACGACCAACATTAAAATTCATCTCTCAATTCGCCCGTCTTTCATCCATCTGTCCACTGTTGTATGTACTATCTGCCCACTTGTTTGTGTCTGCTGCCCAATCACATGCTTCTGTACCACCATCATAGTATCTCGACGATTCTCACTAATACGCACACAACATACTGCAACACTCACAGCAAACACAAACCCTAGCAGACCACACTAATGACTACCGCCTCTCTCAATGTCAATACCTTTGCCTTCTTGCCGATAATCTTCTCAATAGTTTGACTCTCGGCTAACAGGAGAGCAGTACTGTAGTAACTCGAAACCTAACAAAAACACGCTACAAGCAACGACCAATCACACTAAATGCCACATCACCTGCCATGCCAGACGACCCATAATGTTCCCCTTTTTGCCCTCGTGCATCGCCTTTTCGAGCATGCACTCTTGCGCTTGACCCTACAGCAAGAAAACAAGAGAAACTAAAGACGACAACACGACACATCGATCGACGGCATCATCAAACTATCTAAAAGACTTCCACGAGTGCAGAAACAATCGACGAGCACCTCTACTGATAATACTAATTTCTATTGACACAAAGAAGCTAAAGTCTGTACACCAAAATTTCATGTAGTTTCTAGCCTCAAAGCTAAAAACAAAAGCACTGCTCATATTTTCTATTTTTATGACTCTAGCAGTGTAAGTACAGCTATACTGTACACTAACACAAATCACCACTAAACGGCTGGTAAGTTAGGTACTAATGGGATACAGTATCTCCCATCATGTGATACAGAAATGGCAACCGTTCTTCACTAGAAAGCAGCAGCGCATTCTTATCGTAGCACGAAGTAGTCATACCTTCATAGCTTTGGTAGATAACAATATAGCCGCTAAGGTCTGTTGTGCCTCAAGCGCCTTGTTTGTCGTGAGAACAACCTACTCTGACAAAGTTGTGGTGCAAAAACTTTCTCCTTACACACAATCCGAGGGAGTAAACTGTTTTGTACAACACAGCCTACATATAAACACATTATAGCCGTAGACTTGCTTCGCTTGTGTCCTCGTTTGCTCTACTCAGTCTTTTTGCAATAAGTAAAATCATAATCATGTTGCCAAAGCGTTCGTTGCAGCAGCAAGAATACACGTCAAGAAGTGATCGGAGTTGCCCCACCCTATAGTAAGAAGAAATGTGAATGGTAGGAACTTCTCAAGTTTGCTGCAGGGCAACTAGCACGACTAGATCAACAGCAGCGCAGACACACAACGAGTAGAATTTGCTCTCCATGTTAGCAGTGTTTCACATACAACGTCTCATTTCTCAGTGCAGGAAAGTGTCAGAGTATGGCCGAAGTTACCACAGATTACAGTACCTTAGCATTCAGTACAAATTTTAGAAATTTTATATACTAAGAAATAAAAGCCCCAGACACAAGCTCAAGTGTGTTGCAATTTCAGACAATATGCAATTAGCATGACACATTTTCCAAACACTTAATTTAATATCTACGGACTTCCCTTCTCGTTAATAGACACTGCTGACAAACTTACTGTAAACCAAAAAATTCAGTGGCAAGTTACTTCCGGTAATTTTGGTATGGCCTATGAAGTACCTAAATTAATAAAATATAAATAAATTAATCACTACCCAAATTTTGCAAAAGTTGTCCAACAGCAATGTCCGTGAACATGGTAAAGTATTATGTAGCTAACTACGTAATGCATACCTACTATTGTGTTGTAGTGTACTGTGCACCCAGCCAAGAGTCTCAAACTTCCAAGGAGTTTCACAAAATAGATTGGTACCGAAATTGTTAGCCACCGAAAATTCTTGCTTTACAGCATATTACAGTAGAGATAACCATGCGCGTGCATACCAGCATCAGACTTGTCATTAATGCCATCATTTCACTGCCCATATCCGATGTAGCAGCAGCAGCAGCAAAGTGTTCCTGTTACACAAACGTAGTATCGAACAATCAACAGAGTTGTTCGTATATTGTCGACCTTGACATAGTCGAATGCCCCAGCAGCACACTGAAAATGCGTGCACGAAACACGCATACCCTACAACAGTACATTCATGATACAGAATATGAGAGCTCAGGTGGTGTGTTGAACACACTTCATCAGTAGTTCGACTGTCATAATCTCCAAGCTGCAAGTGCAAAACACCTAGGAATACAGACATGATGACAGATTGTCCTTTCCTCATCTCACACGTTGTAAAGAAGACATGCATATTGTTAATTAACTTGTCTCTTTATCTTGTCTGTCTGTCTGTTAGTCAGTCAGTCAGTCAGTCTGTCTATCTGTCTCTTGCCTGTCTGTCTGTCAGTTTGATTGTCTATCTTGTCTTTCCATCTGTATGTCTGCCTAGTAAAACAACTGTAACCGTCCACTCCACATGCAGATGAAAGGTCCACGGAAAATACCTTCATGCAGCTATGACACAATAAAGATCAATTTAATAAGTCTCCACATTCCATTGTTGTCACGAAGTGCTTCATCCAAATCCAAGTGGTTGGTGTATTACTGTACCTACTCTTGTATCACCCCACTATCCATCAAGCCCCCATCCCCAACTTCGGCCCAGCATCTAACATTTTCGCACCTAAGCTCCACTAAATTGGAATAAGGTGCCAGCAGTCGAACATCCCCCATAACAACTTGATTACCCCTTCTAAATATGGGTGGATGATACATGAAACCATGATGTACTAGATGAGTAGGGTTTCACGCAATACGGAAGGCGATGTGCACCACCTGCTTGTTCTTGATGAGTACAGAGTTCACAAATGCAAGGAAGAGCGAGCAGACTTTGCAAGTAAGAACACTGATGTTATGTGAGAGCAAACTTGAGTCATAGTAATTAGTCAAACACTCCAGCAAGAGCCCATCCCATACACAGACCAAGCTGACTTGCCACAGAGGTAGGGTGAGACAAGAGTAGGTATGGTAACTTAACATTCAACCTGGTTGCAAATCTGTGAATCATTCTGCAGTCTCTAAATCTGTGTGTTGTATTTTAAGTCTGCTTCCATCCCTTCTACTAGTCTGTCTCTCCGTTCCGACAAAGTCTCCTGCTAAACAACACAACATACCCAAATTGAACAGAATGCACGCTTGCTCATATGACACATCAGACACTGCCATACTCTTGCCCGAAAAACTGTCAGTCCTAGACAAAGCAAATTGTCCACTCCCACACAACACACAACATCAATGAAAGGCAGCTGTACCAAGTAAATGGCAAAGAAGCCACCCCTCCTTCATGTAGAGGAAATCTCGCCTCTAGAAAATGCAGCTGACAAAAATATCGACGCAGAATTCGACAGCCTGAGTAATCTCGTGCTGGAGTAACCGCCGACTGGAGAAAAGCAAACATATGATTACGTCACGTGATGTCGTCACCGATACCCAAGTAGGGACCCTGCCACTGTACGTCGACTTCTACCTCTCTTAATTGATTAAGCTGCGCCATTTCATCACTGTAGTTGTCTGGGTCTTCGCCATATTGGTTAAATATGTGCTACAGAAAAGTTGCATCAAAAATTGTGGCTGAAAGTGCCAGGACGCTTACCCGCTTAAGAACTCCTTTAAAGTCAACTGAAATAGAGCTCTTGAGGTCAACAGTAAGCATCGGTGTACGAGGGATTTCTTCCATGGCGCTGGATTCTTGTCACGTGACTAGTGCCCTCGGAGTCCAGTCCCTGGTGACCACGCCTTGTTATTATCCCATCATAGTAGCTGCCTCAAGTGCAAACAAAGGCTCCAAATTATCCTTGAGTCGGCCTTCACTGTGTGTAAACTCTCGTTTCTTAGTATTCACACTCAAATACGTAATACAACAGACAACTAATAAACTCACAAATATCAAACGTATACACAACACACGAACATATCGAGTAACTTCATATCAGGGTCGCTTTCAATATCCAGCATCAATGCTTCCAACACAATAACACGAAAAGTATATCACTAGCTACAACAGCGAGTAACTATGAGTCACAAACAAAACGTAAACAATCCAGTCAATCGAGTGTCTCGTACGGATTCTCCTCCGACTCGGTCGTATCAATTCCCTTCGACTTTGCATCCGGAATCCACATCCCCGAATCAATGCATTTCTTCATGTATACCTCAGCCTCTTCCTTTGGCATCTCGGCCAACGCTTTCTGTAACATCGGAATGTCTTTCTTCTCAAAACATTGCTGGAGTTTTTCCGGTAGCGACTCGAATACTTCGACGGGATCCAATCCGCCGGGACCGAGACGCTTCTGACGCTCTTCTTCTTCAATCTCTTTCATGATCCTTTCCATACGAATCTTGGCACGCTCTCTAACTCGACTCATAAACTGCTGATGCTCATCCTCCATTGCATCGAGGTACTGCTTGTCGGCGTGCTTGATACGCTGAAAGAACTCAGCAAAGCAAGCTCGAGGATCGCGATTTAGTTGTTTGCCCAACTCGAGAACGTACTGCATGAGGATTGTCTGACGTGCAACGTGTTTCATGAGATCATGCTTTTCTTGGCACTCGAGTGTGATACACCAAATGGTGAGGTAGTTGGCCGTTGCTTCGCACACAAGATGAGGTCGTTTCCGTAGAAACTTGGAGCTGGAATCGTAATCCTTCAACATGCCGTATTTCTTGATGTCATCCTCGTGTTCGTTCATGAAATCGGTAGAAAAGGACTCGTCGTCTCCTTGTGATCCCTTTTTGTCTTTAGATTTCACTTCGTTAATGATCGTTTTTGTGAATCCATCGTGACTCAGTGTGTCGACGTTCCATGGAGTCAGGCGCTCTTTCTTGAGCAACTCCTGCTCTTTCTCTTGAAAGTGTTGTTCTTGCTGTTGCAAATCCTTCATTTCGACCTTCAGCTCGCTCAATCGTTTCTGGACTGCCTCCTCGTCAGTCTTTTCAACGGCTGCATATATACAAATGTCAATTGAGGAAAATACAAGTGAGGAAAACAAACACAAGAACTATACAGCAGATACAACACAAGCAGATTGGATGATAAATAATTTACTCTAAATAATTTATTTAACCCATATACTCTGATGTGGTGCCTGTGTGTGTGTGTGTGTGTGTGTGTGTGTGTGTGTGTGTGTGTGTGTGTGTGTGTGTGTGTGTGTGTGTGTGTGTGTGTGTGTGTGTGTGTGTGTGTGTACGTGCGTGCCTGTCTGTCTGTCTGTCAATTCATCTGTCATCATGCATACACACAGGCCTGCATGAAGGCATGTAAATACCAAGTTTCATGTACACCAAATGACATTCCCTGTTACAAACAAGAAAACAGTATTACATGATACCAAATGCAACTATGCATCAATACGTAATCCCTGATTATATAGATAAATCTGCCGGCTTGAATGATCCATACATCACATGTCACATAGACTGTCAACACACGACAGCCCATTCACACAATGGTTGTAGCCTCGGTGTTGTATCTCTAGCCTACAGTCTGACAATATAGATTCCCAAAATTCTGTTTCAAACCTCATCTATAGTGGGTGTAACCATGCTCACCTAACTAGCTTGCTTAAATCTCAAACTCAATGCAACCCTAAGTGCCACTACAAATAAGCGCATTTTCTAAAATCAACAAGTTTGACTCAGGAAACTGCCATTTTCGAGATGACAAAATTATAACAGACGACACCTGCCATTACTTTCTGTCTCTTGCATAAGCTTCTGTAGCTGTTCGAGGCGCTTTTTGTGTTCATGAGTTTCTTTTTCGAGCTTCTCTTTATCCTTTTTCTGCTCTTCCATCCGTTCAACCCGCGCCCGATGACGCCAGCGAAACAGACTCGGCGTGTCGATATTCGGGTGAGTGTCATCTTCATCGTCGCTCACTTCTATGTGCGACCATTTACTGTAATCAACCATGTCGGGGTTCCAGAAGATTCCTGTTCGTAATCCGGGTACGTACAGACAAATTGCAACATCCCGTATATTCAAAAACCAAAGCAGTAAAAGCGCAAACTCTTTAGTTCTACACTATTTCTTCTTCTTGTCCGATAGTCCAGCGCCAGCATTGAACTTGAAGAAAATCATGTCACCATCTTCAACAGTATAGTTTCGACCTTGTTGTCGATATTTGCCAGCAGCCTACAAATATAACAGCCATTAGCTTAGATGCAGCTACAGATAGGCACACTAGCTGACTGTAAATTATAAACCTATAATACATGTATGAATCACTGGTCTTGACAGTAAGTTTAATTTCTGATAAAAAAATTGGGTTAATTAATTAATCCAGAAGACTAGCTCCTCAAAACATATCTTTTGATATTAATGTCATTTAGTTTATCTGTCTGTTCCAAATCCTGCCATTCTGTTTGTCCATTGTCTGCATACATTAACTTACTGTAAGATCTGTATACAAAACAAGACAACACAACAACCTTCACTGCAGGCTCTGATCCCAATTCCTTAAAATCATCATATTTGGTAACTTCAGCCATAATAAATCCCTTCTCAAAGTCAGTGTGAATCTTTCCTGCAGCTTCCGGTGCCTTTGTTCCTTTCTAAAGCAACAAGACAATAAAGGCACGCTTTCACAATGAACATCCTCTGTGCACTGACTCTAACTGTCCATGCTTTAACTTCATCTTTTCCTGATGTAAAAAAGTACTCCAGGTGTAGAGCTTTGTATCCTGCAGTGATGATTTTTGGAAGAGTACTGTAAAGGAAAGAAACCACATCTCTACATTGCATAAAAATAATGAATCAGATCACCTCTGTACTCCACAACTCCTTGCATACTCTGCAGCTGCAGCATCATCCATCTCTGATATCTATGTACAACATCGCATAGATCAACGCTATTGACAATTGTGTGTAACTAAATGCCTGCTTTGTCTATTAGATGATACCACAATGTGACATGCAGACTAATACTCTTACTTATTTAGTAAGATATTGTTGCTTCTTCTCGTTTGACAAAGAGTATTTGTTCTCAAAGAAAATAATTCCTAGTCAGCAGCCGGCAACCAACTAAACCCCAACTCTATCAGATCTAGACTGTGAGTCACCTGGGTCTGGCAACCAACTGAGCAAACTCCAATTCTATCAGATCTACACAGTCACACAAGGTCTGACCAGGACTAACTGCCTTAAAACTGTTTTCTTGAGAGCAAAAATGCCTTTTAGTTATAAATACCACAAACATCCACACCAATCCAATGACATCTTGAGATTTTGCTCTACAATTGTTTTATAACAATGAATTGTAACAAGAGCACTGATATCAAAGCACACCACAAGATAACACAACAAAATGGCATACAGTTCTAGTAACACAACTTGAGTTATAAATCTTAATGATACTGTAGCTCATTAGAATGTCTCCCTTTCTGGGTAATTTTCCCTGTCTATGTCCTACTCCTCTGTAATGTTATCTAGCTAATCAAGTGTTGCAGCAGCTTCACTTGCTTTACTTGCCCATGTGTTCACATTGAACTAATAATCCACCCTCTCCAACAACCCATATCATTACATTTTGTTCAGATTTCTAAAACTGTCTAGAATTAATTAATATGTATTTATTGTGTATACTACCAATCAAAACATTACACAAATCCTTGCTTCAGTATGTCAATGCCTTAAACTAAAATTTTAGTATTGAGGCAAAATTGAGTACGACAAACAAACCAGACTATAGTCGCAATTTTTACCTATAGTTAGACTTCATGTTCACTACTGTCACAATTAGAAGTTACCATGTCTTACTTTTGATTCAAAGCTAGCGCTAAACGGTATAAGAACAGCACCGGGATCATGTTCATCTACCCATTCCTTGATCTTTACCAACCTTGTGTACATAAGATTATCAAACAGCCGACTTTCATCCGTTTAAAATAATCAGCATGCATTCCTACCATTTATTTTTCTTCCGAATGAAATCTTTCTCGGACATATTCACCAAATAGATCATTACTTTGGATGTCAACAAAAGATGCTTGTTCAGAGTCTCAATCTGAGTACAAAAACACGCATAAACAAATAAAATCAAAACAATCAATAATTGATAACGACTGTTACCTCTCGCGATGTCCACTCGCAAAATCTTGCTGGTTTCTTCTCATCGGCTACTAGAGATGTAATCTTCACTAAGTCATCCTAAAATGATAATGCCAAAATGTTACCAAAACTTAATGAAATTACTTAGTACATAGAGTCTATCAACGGAGACTCAAGCTCTCCACAATACAGAAGATCGTTCATTGATGGCCATCCTACCATCCCTACCAGATCGCTCCCAACCAATACATTAATTAATTTGTTAAGCTATTTTAGCAACCTAAAGTTATATAATGTGAAACTGTTAATGCTAAAAGTTCCCATAACTAGTCATTGGTACCGATGCACAACATACATGCACAACAGGTTTCATTACCATGACATCACTGCCTACTACAAGCAAAATCTGCAAGCTGTAGCAACATCAATTGTGGCTTTCCTATTAAAATGGCATAAAAAGCATGGCAAGATAAGAAAAATACTTCAATTAGTTAAGGTGTATAAATACTCCACTCAAGCAATATTAATTAAGTAAAAAACCAATTTCCTGTCCACTTTGCCTGTGGTAAAACTTACAGAATACATAAAGATACGAGTAACTTACATATTCAGCTTTCCCCTTCTTGTCTCCACCTCGAACAACAGTCTTTTCTAAACCAGACTGCACAGGAAAATGACCGACTCGATTACACAATTACAAAGTTACACATCAACAGTCGTACCACCCGAGCACGTAAATACTCTTCATCCTATAACCAAGAAATATAAAGGACTCTTCATACATGTCAATGCAACACCAACCTTCAGTCTTAGCTCCTCATGTATGATTTCAATGTCTCGAACGGGATTGACGTCTCCTTCTACGTGTGTGACATTGTCATCATCAAATACTCCTAAATGTAAATTATTAGAAAACTGTAGATGCCTGGTGTCTAGCAAATATGACAGCATTCATCTAATTAACCAGAGAAACGTGCAAAATAGATTACGATGTGGTTGTTACAAAAACAATAGCAAAGGAATTCTTACTACATAGATGGAAGATGCCATCACATGCACTGATGTGAGACAAAAATGCATTGCCCAAACCCTGTAAAACACAATGTGAAAAGAGTGTGATGCAACAAGAAAATATGTGGTGTGCAGTTCAACTTCGCTGTTACACTAAATTGTGCTTTCCAAAGCATACATACAACACACATTCCGACAGTTTCCAGTATCCTGTGCACAAGTGTGCATGCATGTGTCTAATATAATGCAATCTATTTTTAATGAGTTAGAAGAATAACTTACATACACACACGTAACACGAGATTTTGTCTACCCATCTGATTATGCCTCTATACAATAATCATGCACAAAATGTGCTCACATTCACGATCAGACACATACCTACATCGGTCTATCTCTGTCATCAGACTACCAGTTTACAACAAGCTACTTCATATGCAACTGTTTGACATGCATTTTGTAGAAAACATAAATAGAGTTCCGAAAAAAAGACTTCAGAGTGATGTTGATTGTCTACTGCACAAACCTGGCCTTCATGTGCACCTTTAACCAAACCAGCGATGTCAACCACATGAAGGTATGCAGGAACTTTGCTATGGAAACAGATAACCGATGATTCGATTTAGGTACAGACTATCATACAATGTGATACCTTAGAGGTTTGAAATGCTCACATAGAAAATCAAAGCGTTCATCTGGAACTGGTACTCGACTTGCAGAACAGTAGAGAAAAGTGTTATTTTACTTAACCAGAAGTTGAATAACTGACAGAAAGACACGGTTACGTAATATTACATACACACAATGTCACATACATCAAGTAAACAGAGTGGATCGACGTCAGTTACCACTGTTAACTGTGCGTGCATGCCTTAACAAAAAGTATCCTATCGAAATGTCTGTCTGTGCATTATCTACATATAAAAGCACCTTATCAGAACGTGGTCCGGACACCCACAACAAACAAAGAAGTAAGTAGACAAACAGGTCAACAGACAGAAAGAACAAAAATACATTTATACAGACAAACAGACAAACAGACAAGCAAACAGATAGACAGACAGACAAACAAATAGACAGACACACAGACACTGCATATCTTTTGTTGAGTCAGGTCAACTTCTTTGTGACAAGATATGCCAGTTGGGTGATGCTTAATGCTCAATGTTACTTTTGCACCACTGCCATGTCTCAAGAATGAACCATTTAGCTAGATCTGTGCATCCTCCATTATTGCAACCATCAGCATCTATACATGAAGACCAAACTCATGACACCTTCAAGGCTATTCTATCACTCCAATCTATCACTGAATCACAATGGAGTCAATGTACCATGCCTGTGAAATATGGAGGTGTTGGTTTGACGTCTGTAAAAGATATTGCCTCTGCGGCATATCTAGCAAGTTGGGCTCATTCCGCAGCTACTTTACGTAAAAGGTTCCCAACTCTTTGGGAGTCACCTGAGTTCTTGGTAAATAACATGAACAATATTCAAGTCTCTTTGGACAATGCCATAGTGGAATATAACGATTCTCTTGGTCACAGTGACGTTTCTCAAGTGAGAGAATTTTGTGATCTACTTGTCAACAACACAAAGCTTCAGCACCGTCTCTCTGCCCAAATCTTTTCAAGCAAAATCGAGATGTGTCTAGAGACAGCTGGTGATGCCAAGGACAAGGCTCATTTAAGATCAGTTCAAGGAAAAGGTAGTGGCTCATGGCTTGAAGCGGTTCCCTCCTCAGAAAAGCTTGTGCTAACCCCAGCGAGTTTTGCTTAGCGGCTCTATTGAGAATGGGCTGCCCAATGCCATTTGGAGGTTGGCTGTCACACTGTCAATGTGGGAAAGTTCTCGACATAGACAGATACCATCTTCTTAGTTGTAAACATGGAGAAGGCCCTATATGGCAGCATGATTCTGTTGTAAGTGGATGGTCTGAATGCTTGCGTGAAGTAGGTCTGCACCACAGAAAAGAACCAAGGGACAGATATACAAACAATGATTGCAGACCCGATATTGTGGTGTTTGACACTGCTTTAAATGTATTGAAATAAATGAAGACAGACAGACAGACAGACAGACAGACAGACAGACAGACAGACAGACAGCATTCTAGCATAAACAAGGACTTTATGTCCTTATAATCTTATAGAACTTGAAATCTGTATGGACTAGTAATTAGCCTTTATTTGCTATTGTACCATAGTTCATGTTTGAAATATAATACCATTGACAGACTGACAGACAGACAGACAGACATAATGAAATTTCGTATTGTCATATCACACAATCGTCATGCACTAACTCTTACAGTCTACAATTCCTAGTAGAAATACAAACAAAAAACAAAAACGTAAGCAAACTTATAACAAAATGTTAAATTGCACTTATTTTCATTAGGATCAATAGTGCAAAACGGAAAATTCTCTGCAGGTGCTCCACTCTTTGTCAAGACATTGAAAAATGTCGATTTACTGTAACAAAAAAACGCGTACAAAAACGAACTCCGAAATAGTAACGTTACTACATACCCTACGTTTGGCAAGCCTACAATGCCACACTTGAGTGACGTTCCAAAACGTCCTATCAGAGGCAGAGGTTTACGGGCACCCTCGTCCTTTTTCTTTGGCGGCATTCTTTTAGCGTATCTCACAAAAATATAAGGCAATCGAAGTCTCCTACAGCCGAGCACCGAGAGCTCCAGAACTGGACGGTCACGTGTGTATGTGCCTCTGAGACTACCCGGATGTTGACATACACAATTCACGTAGCAAACCCAGATAAATAAATTATAACTCACTGTCTTTGTGGTTTGTTTATCTGAACGTCTGCTATAAGTATTACATAAAAGTACAGTACAGTAGTACAGTAAAGTCAGTATGACATGTACACGGACACAATGTTGTAGTGTATTGATACTTTGTATTGCGTAGTGCACGTTACTTAGATAGATAAAGCACGCTATTCATTGGGTTCTATAAAGTAGACACACACAATAAATCAGACACTCTTGTGTTACGCTCACTCGGCTGTCGTATTGCTACACGCGCCACCTTACAAGGCACATCTGTTTATCACACAATATTGATCTAAACATGGTTCTACTTCATCTCCTTTGCTTATCTGCCATCTAGACAAGTCTCTAGAGTTGTGAGCTTGTGTTCCCATTCTTGCACGCCCAAGAACTAAACCACAAAGCTTGAGCAAACATGACCATTGACAACAGATCAAATGTATTCATAACTCAGATGTGTCACAATGCAAGGCCATAATTAGCTACAGACTAACATTATTGTTGACTTGTCTGGACATTTGTGTGTTTCTGTCAGCCATATGTCTAGATACCTGTATGGTTGCTTACTTAGCCTCTTCATTCTCATAACCATTTTACTCTCCATTCCTGAGATTACCTAGGGCTTTGCATTTGTATTCATTAGACTACAACCATCACGGCTTAGAGAATAGTAGATAGTGTACAAATTCACTCTAGACTTGCTAAGCTCTTGTCAAAGAGTTGTACTGGGCCAAGCGCCATTTCCAAGTGTTAATTTTATCATCTTGACACGCAGTGGATTGGAACTCCTCCCATCATCTTGTAAAGCAGTTAGCAACAAATCTCATAGCAATCTGAATCACACACACAGACCAACACAAAATCAAAGAAGCCTCCATGCACTCCCCAAGGGCACATTGCTGTATAACTAGAAATGGAAACAACAAACCCATACTACACACATTCTTCATACATGAAAACGTTGAATCAATCCATCAAGTGTCATATTCGATTATACTCAATTGCTGGAGAGCTCTATAGCTTTGTGAGCCATCTGTCTACACAAATAGTAGCAAACAACAAAGCTTTACAAGCTCCTGTAGAACTGCAAAAGGAACAAACATCAACATAAACCAATGGTCTGCAAACCCATACACTCTCAAGTCCCTAATTCATCCTCATGGCCTCATGCAAAATTAGTCATAGTATTCCACACAATCATTACAGTACAGTACTCTTTGAATGACACTTGATAATGTAGTAGCTTATGACAGCATATAGAAATCTGCTACATCAGGCAATCTACGCTATCCAAAATCTACACAACTTACTCTACATACACTCAACCTACTAGTGTGCGGCATTATAAATAGAAGTCATGAAAAGAGAAATTCTACAGGAAGCTACTTGAAATGGAAACGACATCAAAGTTGAACCAATATCACTATCTCTCAATTACCTCTGCAATCTGATCAAGAAAAGCACACAATTACCATACTGCTTGCGTTTCACCTTACTGCCAACTGTTACCCACAAGTCGGACACTACACACAAACATCAAGAGCTCTCACGCCCGTCGTCTATACTCAAATCTGTCCGTCACTGCTGAGCGAGCGGTTGCGTCGCTTCGCTTTTTGATGTCGATTTCGACGCGCCCGCCGCACCGTTTCGATTGTTCGAGTGCGTCTTGATGTGCTTGCTGAGATGGTCACTACGCATGAAGCGCTTCTTGCACTCGGGACACTGAAACCGCTTCTCGCCCGTGTGCGTGCGACGGTGCCGCTGCAACTCGTCGGACCTCGTAAATCGCTTGTTGCAGAGAATCCAGTTGCACACGAATGGTCGCTCGCCCGTGTGCCAGCGAAGATGCGCCCGCAAGTGCGACGTCTTGCCGTACACCTTGCCACATCCGTGATAATGACAAATGTGCTGCTTCTTCTTCGTCCCGTTCTCCGTCACAATCGTCTTACCCTCGCCGTCACGACAGTAGGGACACGAACACGCCACTCTACGCACTCGACGAGGCGGCGGCTGACCTTGCATGTTCTTTCCATCGCCGTTGACGACTTGGTTGGCCGCCACTGAGGCGATGGCCGCCATGCCGTTGAGTTTCGCCCACTGCTGCGCGGCCTGGAGGAGCACTCCCGGGTCGTTCTGCAGTTGAGCGTGATCCAGAACGGTTTGCGACGTCGACTGCGCGACGACGGGCGAGATCGGCGACATGGGTGAGATGGGAGGGAGCGGAGCTCCGGCCGGGAAGTAGGACGGTTGCAGGCCTGCACCCGACCATGACGTCGGAGAGACGTTGGTGCGGAGCCAGAGCGCCGCCAGTGCTGCAGCGTTTGCGCCGCCCGTTGCAGCAGCGGCCGCTTGAGCAATAGAACTGATGCCAGCGAGCGACGAGGACGGCGCCCATATTGTATTCTGCGCGTCTAAGTTCTTGCCCACTTGAAGCGCACTCACGCCGTTCTGAACCATCGATCCCGATGCGACAATCGTCGGCACGGCCGTGCCGGACATCCCCATCGCCGTCGGACACGAAGAGATGATCTGAACGCCATTGTTGGTGATGACGGGCGACGGTCTGACGACCACGCTGCTTGTCAGCTGAGTGTAAGGAACGCCATTCGTGTGGCCATCGCTCGTCGCAACCGACGGTAACCCGATGAGCGCTTGAGGAATGATCCCGCTGCTCAACTGCTGCGGAAGAGGCTGATGGATGAGAGCAACAGAGCTGGGAGGAGCCAGCTGTATGTGAGGCTGACCGTCGTTTGGAACGCAGGCTTCCTGAGTGGGAATGGCCTGCGGTTGCGACTGCGTCTGCACATGCTGCTGCTGCTGCCATGATCCCGTGTTGTTCTGTGGCGTGCTGCTCGACGCGACCGACCCCGTCGTCGAGTTCTTCTCCCCGGGCACGAAACGTCCGCACGTCTGCGCGAGCAACGCTAACGGGGACGGCTCCGACGTCTGATCCTGTAAGTCAAAAAAAGAAATCGTAGGGGCGGGATTGGGTGGGGAAACGACGGAGAAGGCCGGCACAGACAAGGATGAAGGCAGGGCGAACGACCCCACGTTCCTTTTGTTCCGTTCACACACACAACACGATATTTACACATCCAACAATAGAAAGACACGTTTAGGTGCAAGAAGCGACGCGAGATAGAGAAAAAATTTTGTCAAGTACACTAAACCTTCGCTTGTGGAAGCGCCAGACTCGACATTGCAACACGATTCGCACAGGAACGGACAACACGGAAGCCAGCTATGCACTCAATGAAGTGTGCAGTTATTCCTAGCCGCAAAGACCAATCCCAGGATTCTTCCGCTACGCTCACGGAAACAGCCAGTAGCGATCGTCGCTTGCAGATCGAATTACGAGCGACCGCCCTCGCTACACGTCAGTCTTCATCAGTGACACTCCCAACGTTTCAATAAACGACCAGAAGCATGCACTGCTAATTGGTGACTCCGGACGGCCTCCTTTCAGTTACTAACGCAATTAGCGAGCTATTAGCAAACGAATGAGTCGATGATAAGACGAGCGAATGCCATGAGAAAGAGGGAGACGACCAACCTTCGCCTATTCGCATGATGTCGGTCGGTAGCGAAACAGAGTTAGCCGCGATTCTGCGCGTGTCGCGCCGGATAAGGAGGTACTTATAGGTACGACGCCCCGCCTGTTCGATACGAGACGGAGTGGCTATCGCTGAACACTGACCAACTGGGTGTGGTTACAAGACGTGCAACCAGCAAATCCACCGGGCGTCGCCGCTTTTTGCACTGACTGAAACGCCTACTCGTGCAACGAAGGGTAGACACTCAACGACGAGAGCGCGATTGACCTGCAAATACGACATGCACGCAAACTCGCGTCTCGTGACGTCGACGACGCGCCGATTCGTTGTGCGGCCGTTATCGCCACGAATTCGAGCCACGCGAGCCGAACACGGAAAGGGTCGGACCGCGATATCGAAAAAAAAAGATGGTCGACACATCGCATGACGTACATGTACACCTACCTGCTGTTCGTGCTCCATTCGGTTCCCTTGTGGCTTCCGACGTCTGTTCCAACCAGACTTCGACTCGCTAAGGCTACGATTTGGAGGAGGTTGGGCTCGAGGCAGGGCCTGTGGTTCCGCCTGGGAGGCGCAGAGAAGTATTGTATTAGCCAATCTCGAACATTGTATGCCACTTTGCTACATAGAGTGATAAGCAACATACTTGCAGGAAGTCGATCGTAGTTGAGGAGCGTCGACGGAGGGCGTCTTCAAGCTGTGCGCTAGTCCTGAGGATTGTCGGGTGGTCTGTGTGCGTCGCGTGCAACTTGCGTGACCTCACTGCGAGCGGTGTGGCGCTGGCAGGAAGGGCGGTGCGTGGACTCACCAGATACGGGGAATAGGGTGCCGCGCGCACTAGTGGGATGTGGCGAGGAAGTGAGAGCGGAACTCACGCGGATGGCGTCACACTGATGGATGTTTGATAGCTCAGCATTTTACCATGTGATCTGGTCGTGATGTAACGAAACTGCATAATGTAATCGACAAAATTTAATGATATCATCAGAAATTGAAATTAAAATACACATTATGCAATTGAAATTGCAGCCACATTACATGACCCATTTTCTCTATGATTCTTACACCATTGATTTGATTTCAATTTTGCATCAAATTGATGATGAATTGCAAATACTGGTTAGTGTGTTTGCTGTAGCAACACATACTCATCAGTTTCTGCTAATTAGTCTATCTGTCTTTGATCATCAACATTAAACTAAATTCGCTTCTAAATTCAATTCCACTACAGTGACTACAACAAGCACACCCAACTCGAGGTTCAACTAATTCTAATACGCAGCTCTAATTCACACACAAAACATTCTGACTGCTATTATTCATCTTGGTCAACTAAATATTTGCTTTCAGACTCTGCACCCTCTTGTTGGGGCTGAGTAGATTCACCAATTTCTTCTACTGCATCTTGTGAACCAGTAGTGAGAGGTTCTGCAGACTCAGATCGCTTTTGTTGCCGTTTTCCTTTACTAAGTCGTTCATCCCAACTAAAAAGGATTGTAAGTCCTCACTGTGCCTGTACCACTTATGGTTCATATTAACACTGCTCACCTCAGTACTGCTTCTGGAATTGTAATTTGCTGTAAATCTACATACTGACTAAGGTCTTCCAAGGTCAAAGCATAATGGACTTTGTGGTAGAATCTGGCACTAAATACGACACAATCACATATACAAAACACCAAATCAATATCAAATAGAACAGACTGGCTATCCAAGCTAATATATGTACAAGGGCGCATGCAAACAGACACAGACAGACAGACAGACAGACAGACAAACAGACAGAACAGACACACACACACACACACATACACAGAAATAAATGCAAAACAGATACACAAACAGAGAGCAAAACACAAACAGACAAACAGACAAACAGACATGTAAAAATGGAGTATACAGGAAGGCACAAAAGTACAATGAAGTAACAACACAGCACATACCTTATCAAAGGTCTCAGCAACTTTATTAAAGTTCTAGTCCAAAAGCCAGCATGAACGACAACCAGTTGTTTTATGTTCTTCCTGATCCTACAATAAATAAACATGCAGCAACAGTAGCACAAGCACAACTCCTGACATGATCAATCGATGACTCCATACAAAATTCAACGCTAGACTGATAGCTTCAACCAGACTGAGTTAATTTGACAACTAGACTTGATAATAACATGATCTCAAGCCTCATGTATCTCACTTCCCCTCACCTTTTGTTATATTCATTTTTGTAGAATGGATCACTCGTTAATTAATCAAAAGTGACTCCCACTTTAGACCTTACTAGGATTATTACCAAGTATACTGAAACTAGATAACGACTAGCTTACAAACATACCGGCTATCAAGCATTGGATAGCATCGTCTCATCCAACGAAACTTTGGCACATTTCTTTCAGCTGTACCTCCATGAAGGTACACAACCATAAAGTGGTCAGCAGCCAGTGCCTCCAGAATACCAACACAGTAGCTACAAATAAAGTTTCAGTATTATTTAATTGTAGGATAATTTTACATACAGTACACAAATCAAACATCTAAACAGTTAGTTGAGTATACACCACTCACACTCGAATGTAATATCAAAACATTATCCGAAACTGTTTGACACAACAGTGCCCACATATTTGAAGAACTTTTGATATCTCACTACAACTATTTGCAAACACTTACAGAAACAAACTTCTTTCTTAAGACACTGATTCCAGTATGGTGTGTGTGGGCAGGCACCAAATAAGTGGGTGGGTGAGTGGATGGAAGAGTGGATGGGCGAGTGGATGAGGGTAGATAGGCGAGTGCATGAGCAAGTGGATAGGTTATTGTAGTGATGGGCTGATTTTGTGAGTGAGGTGTCGGTGGGTTATGTGATGGGTGGGCTATGTGATGGGTGGGTTTATAGGTGGGTTATGTGAGTGATGGTGAGTGATGGTGAGTTGTGTGAGTGTGGGTAGTAAATGGCTTGTTTTGTGGGGTACCAATGTCTGAGGGGGTACCAATGTCTGAGGGAGTACCAATGTGTGAGTGGGGTACTAATGTGTGAGTCGGGTACTAATGTGTGAGTCGGGTACTAATGTGTGAGTCGGGTACTAACGTGTGAGTGGTTCACCAATGTGATGAATGTGTGGGGTACAGTGTACCAATATGTGATGTGTGTGACCAATGAGATGAATGTGTGGGGTACAGTGTACCAATGTGTGATGTGTGTGTACCAATGTATGATGGGTATGAATGTGGTAATCTGTGGTACACTTGCACAAGAATACAACCCACAATGCAACCCTAACCCCATGTAAACTCAAGCTTGTGCCAATAGCCCTAAGTTCTATTCATCAGCTTATATTTAAATAAACACAGCAACTGTCAAAACACACTAATAATAAAAACACACCCAAACTAGACAATCATGCAACAGTGCTGCTGAGACTTACTAGAACAAGTTGTCCAAAACATAAGCATAGTTGGGAATCGACTTGTCAGGTAGATAACATGCTGCAAACACAATTACAGCATATCTATGCTCATGTCCACCATACCCTAAACAAGCAAGCAAAGCAAACAGTTACACCACTTAGAGAGATAATTCCAACAACAATCTGCCACATCCTATACAAGCTACATCCTAATTATCTCACAATATTCTCTCCTTATCTTATGTACACAACAGCTCATATTACTGCAATGTATCTCACATTCTACAGGTTCTAGAGATAACTGATGATAAAAGATAGACACCATAGACTGTTAATTGCAGTACTACCAACAGCTGCAATATCATCACTACATATCAAGTGTGGCTACCTTGTGCTATAGAAACATCAAAAGTAATAATAACAATAATAATAATAATAATAATAATAATAATAATAATAATAATAATCATAGACTTTACAAACCAGACTGATCTGGTTGAGCACGACACATAATAATAATAACAGTGCTTCTGGGATCTACTCGGATCCTTAGTAAAGTCATGTCTTCTTTCTAGACAGCCGTGATGGTCTAAGTACTTCTGCAGCAGGGTTTGCTTCCGGTACTTGTAATAGACTTTACAAACCAGACTGATCTGGTTGAGCAGGACACATAATATGAGCACGACAACAATAATATAGAAACACAGTTTGCAGATCTAGAGACTGACTTGACTGCCCTACAACTTCTAGACAATGTCACTGGCGTGGTATGCCAGCATGATGTGACATTACAGGTACAAGTCAGGAGAGTATACACACATTCCTGACAAAGGCACTAACCTAACCTAGCAACTCTACTAAATTCTTACCTCCATGAGACATGACTTTCTTGTATGGTTCAATAGCCTCCATGTCAACTACTTTTTCCTTCCCACCAATAGTCACAGTTTTCCAAAGTCTAGTTTCACGTCTTTCTTCTTCTGCTGTTAATTCTGGTATTGGCTCCCTGACAGAACTTGTTGAATCATCGTCTGACAACAAGTCAAACGAGAAAGGAACAACTGATTCTTCAACCCTCTGCATTTCAATACGTTCTATGGAAACAACTGAACCATCATCTGGATCTAAATATTCAGTTACTTCACCATTTGTTAAAGGAAATGGCTGCTTTCTAGTGGCTATATGATCTTCTTGATCACCAGCAATCAAATCATCTTCATCATCATCATCATCATCTGAGAACATGTCAAATGAGAAAGGAGCGACCGATTCTTCAACTCTCTGAATTTCAACCTGTTCTACGGCAAGAACAAGGGGAATATCAACTAGAGCATCATTTATCAAAGGCAATAGCTGTTTTCTCGAGATCGTAATGTTTCCTTGATCAAAAGTAATCAAATTTGGGTTGTTTGTTGCTATTTCTTCCAATTGCAAAGACTCTTGATTTCTCAGGTAGTTGGCAACTTTAAATCTCAAAGGACCTTGTTTACTATAAACAGCACACTGACGTTTCGGCTGGCGTTCTTGACTCGAGAAAGACATGAAAACTAGTAGTAATAGATCAAGGTTACGATCCAAAGTGAAGTGATCTAAAGCATTATTAGCATCAGGCATTTTCATGAAGTTAGAAAGCATCTTAGAAACACTGCTTGCTCCAGCTCTGATGCCTTGAGAATTCGGTGTAGCATCCTTGAAATCCTTTCGTAGCAAATCATAAGCAGAGAGACCAGAAAGATCAAACTTGGCATTTTGCAATCTATTGTACAAATCATCTTGATCGACATCTACAAGTGCAGTCAAACGAGTCACAACATCTCTGTCCGAGTCTGTTGTTCGGCCAGCTGAAAAATCCAAATTGACAGTGTCTACCAGGATAGTTGCCAACAACAAAATGACAAGATCAGGGTTCCGTGCTAACATCAAAGGCATTTTCTCCAGAAAATCACTGGCTACCAATGTACAACAAGAGCCAACTGGTTTGATGTTCTTTGCAACATCACTCCTATACACATTTCCTGTGTCATCTTTGTGATGATCAATGATTTCTATCACTGATGGTAGAAGAACTTGCTGATCTCCAGCAGGAACATTGTGGTCAACTAAGGTCATCTCCAGCCGATTTGCTGCTTGCAAGTGCTGCAGGTCAATGTCTTCAAGACATACAATGTTAGCTGTACTAACATTACATTCAGAAAAGAGATACAATGCTTCCACCCGAAGAGAAACATCTGTTCGAGGAACATTGAACATGGGAATCACAAGGCCAAGTGACGAATTTACCTGTACAATGACAGTTACACACAAAGATAATGCTCAGACCATCAAATATGCCTACCAAGTGAGTAAGGTAGGCATGTGCCAATGACGAAACCATTGAGTCAAGATCACTGGATTGATTACCCATGACAACATGAATATCACGAATATCACCTTCTTGTACCTGTAAAGATTAACATATTAACAAATCAGCTCAAAGGTCAGCATAAAGTTTTAACCACAAACAAATAGAAACACTAACAACAAACAACAAAAAAGCATCTGCCCACATTCCGAAAGACATCGCAAGTAGCATTACAACACGAAGGGCCAAACAAATAACACAATAGCTACTTCGTGCCTTCCTTCTATACCCAATTAAACCATCCAACATGTATTCTGTAATGTCTGTAATGTAACATCACATACATGTTTATTGAAAATCTTGTTGTCAGCAGTCAAAGCCAGTTTTCCAAACAAAAGCAAATGCTGACAACGATCAGCAAATTATGCTACATCAAACATTACAGCAAACAAATTATGACACCTTAACTATTACTCTAAAATAAGTCTATGACAGTCTGATTATTACTCTAAAATAACTGTAAAAGCTAGCTGACAATTCACATACTGGGTTTTAGCCCAGTTGATGTGGAGTTTATACAAAGCAAAATCTCCCCAAGCTACGTAAACTGGCAAGTAACTTCCAATCTCGATCTACAGTAATACTAGCACAAAAGTAATAGACAAAACAACAAATATGAAATATTCTTAATTAATACCTTGGCATAACTTGCTTTTGCAACTGACACAGATGCACGTTCATCAACAAAAATTTTGAACGTTGGCATGAGAGCTATACTGATCATCATCAGAACTTTCTTCCTAGAGACAGATCCATTGCCCTGTTGAAATGCGAGGAGGCGAGAATCATTGGAAGGTAGCTCCCTCAATCCAAGTGTAAACTGAGACTTCAAAAATTCAACCACCTGATTCAGTATCTGAGGATTTTCACTGTAGATGACCAGCTGTCGACATCGTTGCTTCTTCTCTGAGTCAGAGTATGAGATACAATCCACAAGAAACACATCTACATCCATCTCTGTTGCATACTCTTGCACAGCTTCTTTGGCATATTTTTGACCAAACAAAGTCTCCCACCTCACTTGAATGGTACTACCTCCTGCCCTGACATCAGACTTGGTATTGGGAGCATCTTTGTAATCACTCTTCAAAAGAGTACAAGCATTTTCATAAGCTGCCATTCTAAGCTGCCTATATAACACATCAGGGTTGACATCGGGCAGCAGCCGACACAATGCATCAGCTACTTCTCGATCTTTATCAGTGGCAAGTCCAGCCAATGCTATAAGGTTCTCTGTATCAAGTAGAATGACACCAAGAAGCAGTTTTACAAGATCTGGGTTCTTCTCCAGACCAACAAGTTTCTGGTTCAGAAAGTTATCAGCTATCAGAGTTGCACATGATCCAACTGACACAACATTTATGTCTACATCTGGACCATACAGATTGCCACTGGTGTCATCGTGGTGATCAATGACTTCCATTACAGCAGAAGCGAGATTCCTTTGAGAGTCACATGGAACATTGTGGTCTACAAGACTTAGTCGAAGACGACAATCTTGCAATAAATGACTAAGATCAAGATCCTCCACGCAAGGAACATTACTTGAATCAACACTGCACATTGTAAACAAATGCATGGCATCAGCACGAATTGGTAGGTCGCTCCTATGAGCATTAAAAACAGGAATGACGAGACCACCCGAACCTCGGCCAACCTACAAAAGAGACATAACTACACTACATCAACAGCAGATTAGCCGTAATAGCTGAAACAACAACAAACTAGCAAGGGTATTGTTTTAAACCTAAAAAATTATAAATTCCTTCACCACATGTATGCAAATTTGTACATTTTCAATTAACTTAAAAATGAGTACCGGGTAAGACAAGTAGTTATTCCAAAATTGTTTATCAAGAACAAAATTCACAAATCTGCATCACTCTATATAATATGACAGCTAAGTGTATGACAGTTTTGTAATGATTATACCCAATACCAGCCCAATACTACAAAGTTGACACTTCTTTTCCTAGTGCAAACTGCTTCCCTTACTAAGACTATGCTGCTAGTATTTGTAACTCCTCTCACAAAATATTGATCGATCAACTTTTCAATAAAATCAATTTGCCAGAAAGTATGGCAACTTGTCGAGTTGCAAAGCAGCAAACATCATGCTTTTACTTACAAGGTCATTGAAATAAGCTTGAGCAAGAGAAGATACCATAGAATCCAAGTCACACCAAACAGCACCCATGACCACATTCAGAAAACCTTCTCCCTGAAAAAGCACAAATTAATTAATTATTTTGAACCTCCTAAAAAAGAACACAGATATCTATGTCTTAATGTTCACCTCAACTACTCTTAATGCTGCTTCCACAGAAGCCTTCTGGTCAATAAAGAGTTTGAAAGAAACAATTTCTTCTTCTTTTGACTGACTAAGAACAGCACAAACCAAAACTAAAACATGTTTCCTGGAAACTCGTGTGTTCCTCTGATCAAATACACTGATATTTGGATAAGTTTGTATAACCTCACTCAAACCCAATATGCCTTGAGCAGTAAGGTATTTCGTAACCCTTTCAAGTATTTCATGGTTTGTGCAGTAAACTGCAATCTGGCGTCTTCGTTCTTGGTCTACAGGCATATAATAGACACCGCTGACCACTAGAACATCAGTGAGCTTTAGTGAAACAAACTCCTTCAAAGCAGTAGAAGCATCGTCACGCGAAAGAAAGTCAAGAACACTTTCAGGTATTTTGCTACCACCAACTGCCAATGTATTAGAACATACAGGACCATCTTTGTAATCACGACGCAGTAAATCGTATGCCGATAAACCAGATGTATCAAACTTGGCTGCACTCAACTCATTGAACAAATCGTTGCAATTCGATTCTGTCATGCTCGACAGTACTGCAACTACTTCACTGTCCTTCTCCGTCGCTATGCCTGTGATTTCGCTCAAATTATCGGTGTCGAGGAGTATGGCCCCGAGCAGAAGTTTCACAAGATCCGGGTTCTCTTCCAATGCCGCGCGTTTGTGAGACAAGAAGTCGCTAGCAACCAGAGTGGAACACGATCCCACCGCAGAAATGGTCTTTTCAACACTCTCATCGTACACTCCCGAACTGTCATCCTGATGATGATCGACAATCTCCACTACGCACTGCACCATGTCTCTCTGATCTTCCGTCGGCATATTGTGATCGACCAGACTCAATTTCAGCTTGCCATCCGTCTGCAGCTCCTCTAAACTCAAGTCACTGCTACAGACGACGTTGGCAGAGTTCACGTCGCACTCTTCAAACAACTTAGTGGCCTCTGTTCTCAGCGGTAAGTCACTTCTAGAAGCATTGAACATTGGCGAGACAACTACAGACGAAGGCGACTTGCCCGTCTGGAAAAATGACAAAGTCGTAAGCAAACTAACAACAACAAACTACGACACAAAACCATAACGCACACACAATATCCCAAGCGGCTGCAAACAACAAACATACAATTCATTCTCTTCAACACAACAACGCTCACCACATGATTGTAGTAACCACGAGCTAAGGCAGACACCATTGAGTCAAGATCACAAGCAGGACTGCCCATCACCATATGAACACTGCCCTCTCCACTCTAGTGTACAATATCACATCTGCAAAAATTCTCTCACCAGCACACAAACTAATGCTACCGACCTGCACCACCTCTTGCACAGTCTTGACCGATGCAATGTCGTCCACAAATGACTTGAAACTTGGAATGTCTTCTTGACCGAGAGCAGCATTGATCAATATCAATACTTTCTTCCTCGATATAGATGTGTTGTCTTGGTCGAAAATTCGAACGTGGCCATCGGCTTGCTCTTCTTGCCCGACTTCCTTCAGTCCCAGAGTCTCATCGGCCAGAAGATACTTGCAAACTTTGACGCGAAGCTTATCGTTCGGACAATATACGACAATTTGACGTTCCCGTTCTTGTCGATCAACATCAGAATAGAACACGTAGTTAACAAGCAACACGTCAACGCCCCTCTCGCCGCTGAATTGCTGTAAAGCATCAGCAGCATCTTCGCGATCTAAGAAACTAGTGCCGCTCTCGGGTACCGTGCTACCACCCGCCGTAGACTCGTTCTCGGTCGAAGGGGCATCTTTGTAATCTCGACGCAACAGGTCGTATGCCGACAAACCGGATGTATCAAACTTGGCTGCACTCAACTCATTGAACAGATCGTCGCAACTCGATTCTGTCATGCTCGACAGTACTGCAACTACTTCACTGTCCTTCTCCGTCGCTATGCCTGTGATTTCGCTCAAATTATCGGTGTCGAGGAGTATGGCCCCGAGCAGAAGTTTCACAAGATCCGGGTTCTCTTCCAATGCCGCGCGTTTGTGAGACAAGAAGTCGCTAGCAACCAGAGTGGAACACGATCCCACCGCAGAAATGGTCTTTTCAACACTCTCATCGTACACTCCCGAACTGTCATCCTGATGATGATCGACAATCTCCACTACGCACTGCACCATGTCTCTCTGATCTTCCGTCGGCATATTGTGATCGACCAGACTCAATTTCAGCTTGCCATCCGTCTGCAGCTCCTCTAAACTCAAGTCACTGCTACAGACGACGTTGGCAGAGTTCACGTTGCACTCTTCAAACAACTTAGTGGCCTCTGTTCTCAGCGGTAAGTCACTTCTAGAAGCATTGAACATTGGCGAGACAACTACAGACGAAGGCGACTTGCCCGTCTGGAAAAATGACAAAGTCGTAAGCAAACTAACAACAACAAACTACGACACAAAACCATAACGCACACACAATATCCCAAGCGGCTGCAAACAACAAACATACAATTCATTCTCTTCAACACAACAACGCTCACCACATGATTGTAGTAACCACGAGCTAAGGCAGACACCATTGAGTCAAGATCACAAGCAGGACTGCCCATCACCATATGAACACTGCCCTCTCCACTCTAGTGTACAATATCACATCTGCAAAAATTCTCTCACCAGCACACAAACTAATGCTACCGACCTGCACCACCTCTTGCACAGTCTTGACCGATGCAATGTCGTCCACAAATGACTTGAAACTTGGAATGTCTTCTTGACCGAGAGCAGCATTGATCAATATCAATACTTTCTTCCTCGATATAGATGTGTTGTCTTGGTCGAAAATTCGAACGTGGCCATCGGCTTGCTCTTCTTGCCCGACTTCCTTCAGTCCCAGAGTCTCATCGGCCAGAAGATACTTGCAAACTTTGACGCGAAGCTTATCGTTCGGACAATATACGACAATTTGACGTTCCCGTTCTTGTCGATCAACATCAGAATAGAACACGTAGTTAACAAGCAACACGTCAACGCCCCTCTCGCCGCTGAATTGCTGTAAAGCATCAGCAGCATCTTCGCGATCTAAGAAACTAGTGCCGCTCTCGGGTACCGTGCTACCACCCGCCGTAGACTCGTTCTCGGTCGAAGGGGCATCTTTGTAATCTCGACGCAACAGGTCGTATGCCGACAAACCGGATGTATCAAACTTGGCTGCACTCAACTCATTGAACAGATCGTCGCAACTCGATTCTGTCATGCTCGACAGTACTGCAACTACTTCACTGTCCTTCTCCGTCGCTATGCCTGTGATTTCGCTCAAATTATCGGTGTCGAGGAGTATGGCCCCGAGCAGAAGTTTCACAAGATCCGGGTTCTCTTCCAATGCCGCGCGTTTGTGAGACAAGAAGTCGCTAGCAACCAGAGTGGAACACGATCCCACCGCAGAAATGGTCTTTTCAACACTCTCATCGTACACTCCCGAACTGTCATCCTGATGATGATCGACAATCTCCACTACGCACTGCACCATGTCTCTCTGATCTTCCGTCGGCATATTGTGATCGACCAGACTCAATTTCAGCTTGCCATCCGTCTGCAGCTCCTCTAAACTCAAGTCACTGCTACAGACGACGTTGGCAGAGTTCACGTTGCACTCTTCAAACAACTTAGTGGCCTCTGTTCTCAGCGGTAAGTCACTTCTAGAAGCATTGAACATTGGCGAGACAACTACAGACGAAGGCGACTTGCCCGTCTGGAAAAATGACAAAGTCGTAAGCAAACTAACAACAACAAACTACGACACAAAACCATAACGCACACACAATATCCCAAGCGGCTGCAAACAACAAACATACAATTCATTCTCTTCAACACAACAACGCTCACCACATGATTGTAGTAACCACGAGCTAAGGCAGACACCATTGAGTCAAGATCACAAGCAGGACTGCCCATCACCATATGAACACTGCCCTCTCCACTCTAGTGTACAATATCACATCTGCAAAAATTCTCTCACCAGCACACAAACTAATGCTACCGACCTGCACCACCTCTTGCACAGTCTTGACCGATGCAATGTCGTCCACAAATGACTTGAAACTTGGAATGTCTTCTTGACCGAGAGCAGCATTGATCAATATCAATACTTTCTTCCTCGATATAGATGTGTTGTCTTGGTCGAAAATTCGAACGTGGCCATCGGCTTGCTCTTCTTGCCCGACTTCCTTCAGTCCCAGAGTCTCATCGGCCAGAAGATACTTGCAAACTTTGACGCGAAGCTTATCGTTCGGACAATATACGACAATTTGACGTTCCCGTTCTTGTCGATCAACATCAGAATAGAACACGTAGTTAACAAGCAACACGTCAACGCCCCTCTCGCCGCTGAATTGCTGTAAAGCATCAGCAGCATCTTCGCGATCTAAGAAACTAGTGCCGCTCTCGGGTACCGTGCTACCACCCGCCGTAGACTCGTTCTCGGTCGAAGGGGCATCTTTGTAATCTCGACGCAACAGGTCGTATGCCGACAAACCGGATGTATCAAACTTGGCTGCACTCAACTCATTGAACAGATCGTCGCAACTCGATTCTGTCATGCTCGACAGTACTGCAACTACTTCACTGTCCTTCTCCGTCGCTATGCCTGTGATTTCGCTCAAATTATCGGTGTCGAGGAGTATGGCCCCGAGCAGAAGTTTCACAAGATCCGGGTTCTCTTCCAATGCCGCGCGTTTGTGAGACAAGAAGTCGCTAGCAACCAGAGTGGAACACGATCCCACCGCAGAAATGGTCTTTTCAACACTCTCATCGTACACTCCCGAACTGTCATCCTGATGATGATCGACAATCTCCACTACGCACTGCACCATGTCTCTCTGATCTTCCGTCGGCATATTGTGATCGACCAGACTCAATTTCAGCTTGCCATCCGTCTGCAGCTCCTCTAAACTCAAGTCACTGCTACAGACGACGTTGGCAGAGTTCACGTTGCACTCTTCAAACAACTTAGTGGCCTCTGTTCTCAGCGGTAAGTCACTTCTAGAAGCATTGAACATTGGCGAGACAACTACAGACGAAGGCGACTTGCCCGTCTGGAAAAATGACAAAGTCGTAAGCAAACTAACAACAACAAACTACGACACAAAACCATAACGCACACACAATATCCCAAGCGGCTGCGAACAACAAACATACAATTCATTCTCTTCAACACAACAACGCTCACCACATGATTGTAGTAACCACGAGCTAAGGCAGACACCATTGAGTCAAGATCACAAGCAGGACTGCCCATCACCATATGAACACTGCCTTCTTCACTCTAAAAATGCACGCACGCACATACACTGAGTCCCAAATGAACATTCCTCATCAAAGCTGTTAACAAACCTCTACTATCTGTGTGATTTTTTGCATCGATGCAATATGATCGATATATGACTTAAAACTTGGAATGTCCTCTTGATCAAGAGCAGCACAGATCAGTCCTAGCATGTGTTTCCGAGACACTGATGTATTATCCTGATCGAAAACCTGGATGCTTGAGTCAGCTTGGGAAACTTCCTTTAAGCCAAGTGCGCCTTCTTTTAGCAAGTACTTTACAACTTTGATTTGTAACTTCCTGTTAGGGCAGTAGATTATAATTTGACGTCTACGCTTATTCTGATCTGAATAATAGAAAATAGCATCAACAAGTAATAAATTCACACTTTTCTCTTTGCTGAATTGTTGCAGTGCAGTTTGGGCATCTTCACAATCTAGAAACCTAATAGCACTTCCTGGTACAGAACTGCCACCTGCTGTGAATCCAGAAGCAGTAGATGAAGCATACTTGTAGTCTCTACGCAGCAGATCATATGCCGACAAACCAGTTGTATCAAACTTTGCAGCAATCAGTTCAGTAAACAAACCACTGCAATCAATGTCTGTCAAACCAGCAAGCTGTGAAACCACATCACAATCTTGATATGTGGCTAATCCCGTTGTCGGATTCAAGTTATCTGTATCAAGAAGTATGACACCAAGGAGTAGCTTCACCAGGTCTTCATTTTGCTCTAATGCTTCACGTTTGTGAGACAGAAAGTCAACAGCAATCAGAGTGGCACATGATCCAACCAGAGAGATAGTTCTCTCAACAGTCTTGTCATACACATCTGAAGTATCATCTTGATGGTGATCAACAATCTCAACTACAGAGGGCACCAAGTCTCTCTGGCTTTCAGTCGGCACATTGTGATCGACAAGAGTCAACTTCAATAGGTTGTCCTGTTGCAATCGATCCAAGTTCACATCATCGGCACACGTAACATTAGCAGTATTCAAAGAACACAACTCAAAGAGCTTAATTGCATCAGTTCGAAGAAATAGATCATTTCTGTACACGTTGAACATTGGTGAAACTACACCAGTAGCAGGAGCTCTGCCAGTCTAGAAAGCAATCACACGTCATAACTTTCATGCTGAAATCAATAACACAAATGTTGAAATAATAACACATACCACATGATCATAGTAAGCTCTTCCCAAGGCAGATGCCATAGAGTCAAGATCACAAGCCGTGTTGCCTAACACAATGTGAATTGTGCCTTCTCGTCTCTGACAAAGTTTACAATAAATAATCAGACCTGTGGCCATACTGAACAATATCCAACATACTAACCTGTGCTGTATCTTTCATGGCATGGACAGATGCAATATCATCCACAAATGACTTGAAAGTAGGCTGACTCAAAGCGACAGTTATCAAATCAAACAGGTCCAATCGGGATAACAGTTCGCCTTCTTTCATTAAACAACTCAAATGTTTCTGGTTTTCTGGCAGATTCATTTCACTAAACTTCAGCACCCGACGAGACAAAAACAGCTTTACGACTTGCTTTCTCATCCCTTCATCTTCACTGTATATTCCAATGAACTGCTTCACCTCACCATCCCGTTTGTCTATACAGATAACGATGACAAAATCTAGGTTTTCCTCGGCACGAATGAGCAGCACAGCGTCTAGTGCACCGTCAAGTGCCATAAAATCTTGCCAGCTAATGGTGACAACACTGCATCCCAATGTAACACCTAGATTGGTATTTGGATTGCAAAGGTAGTCTTTTCTCAGAAGCTTGTACGCTTTCCGATAAAGACTTACAGCATCTAGTCCACCAAACAGTTGAGATCGATCAACACTTCCTATTGCAACTAGTTGATCAACCATTTCTTTATCTTTCTCTGAGCTATGGCTAGATGCATCCATATTATCTGTCTTGAGGAGTATGACCCCCAGCAGTAAACGAACAAGATCAGGATTCTTCTCAAGAGCCTGAGGCATTTGAGAAGTAAAAAATTCGGCAACAAGGCTCGTACATGTCGCAACAGGTTCGATCATCTTTGCCACATTGCTGCCATATAAGTCACCGGTTTGGTCCTCATGGTGGTCAATAATCTCAATCACTGCTGGAGCCAACACTAATTGGTAATCTGCAAGCACATTGTGGTTAACAATTGACATTTTAAGGCGACCCTTTGAAGCAAGAGATGCTAAATCAATTTCATCAATGCATATAATCTTGGTGACATCAACATTGCTCTCAGCAAACAAGAGCTTGGCTTCTGGTGAAAGCTTCAGTTCTGCTCTCACGACATTGAAAACTGGCACAACTAGTGAAGATGGTTGATTGAATGACTTATTGATCTGTGTAATCATAAAAACAAATACAAAATTCTACAAATAAATAGATTAGACAACTTTACTTACTAAATCATTAAGAAACGCATGTGCAAGAACAGGAACCATCGAGTCCAAATCATTTGTCTGGTCTCCAATAACAACATGCATTTCTCCATTACCTCTCTGTTCACAAATTTAAACAATAAAAAACAATACAAGTATTGCAGCAGACACAAAGGCTAGCAGTTTAATAATTTACTTTATTAATTGCAACATCAAAGTCATCACCAACAGTCCTTAACCTTATATTAATGTAAATCAAATAAAAATTATTTATTTAGCATAGTTACCTCTGCATATTCTCGAGCTTGCTCTACTGATGCAATCTCATCTGTAAATACTTTAAACGTTGGTAGTTCTCTCGATGGAGCATCAGTCATATCCAGTTCTGTCTCTTCTACTGCAACAGCAACTGCCACTTCAACAGGCCCAAATATTGGCATTCCCTCTTTCGGTTGAGCGTCTCGAAAGTAAGAGATGTATGTCATCACACTGAGCTCATCAATGTTGGGATTCACCATGTCATGAGGAGTTAAAATCTAAGTATATTAATTGACAATAATGAAGGACTGACCTAATGATGCTTAGAACATTAATGTGGCTAATTGGTTCATGAATTTAACAACCTCTAAAACTTCCAAACAGAAACATTCCTTCCTGTTGCCAGTGTTGTTATTAAAGTCATGTGACAGAGGTGACTATTTTTCCAGAAAAAATGTCCAAAGATGTTTAGTTTACTCTACTGCCAAAATTCTCTATAAAGTTCTCAACACATGCAAACTCTCAAAATGTTTATACATTACAAAAACTGGTGTGTGTGTATGCATGTGTGTGTGTGTGTGTGTGTGTGTGTGTGTGTGTGTGTGTGTGTGTGTGTGTGTGTGTGTGAGCATGTGTGTGTGTGTGTGCGTGTGTGCCTGCCTGCCTGTGTGCGTACGTGTGGGCGTGTGTGAGTGTGTGCGTGCAGACGTGTGTGCGTGCAGACGTGTGTGAGGTGTGTGTGGGCGGGTGTGTGTGTGGGCGGGTGTGTGTGTGTGTGTGTGTGTGTGTGTGTGTGTGTGTGTGCACGTGCGTGTGGGGTGTGTGTGTGTGCATGCGTGCGCGCGTGCATGCGTGCATGTGTGTGTGTGCATGTGTGTGCACGTGTGCGTGCGTGTGCACGCGTGTGTGTGTGTGTGTGTGTGTGTGTGTGTGTGTGTGTGTGTGTGTGTGTGTGTGTGTGTGTGTGTGTGTGTTATCCTGAAACCCATCCTACAAACAACAAAATATTCACAAAAGCAACAACTAAAGTTTGCGTAAAACAGATGCATCAGATGAACAAACACAGCATGATGAGTTACACTTTCAAAAACATCAGAGTGACAAAGGACTGTTCACTACAAGTAGATGCATATTTGTATAACACAAAAGACTATCCTGTAACTCACCTGTGGTACATCCAACCATTCTTCTGCACGTCCCATTGCCAGTTGAGCATTTTCTAATGCTGCAGATGGGTTCATTGTCTTGTGTTCAGGGCATAAACCGGGAGCAACAGAATCAGTTAGAGCTGCTACTGCAATCCCACTGTTCCAGTCGGTTGAGAAATTCTTAATCTCGTGACCTGGAATCCTCTCTTTCACCCAATCTAAAAGCACGTGCTTGGCTGACTTCCCTTTCTTGCCTTTGCCGCCTTCACCACCATCAAAACCCGTGCTGATCTGGTAGTGCAAAATGAGTGTCCACACTAAGCCTAGAATCAACTTCAAATTGCCTTCAGTGATGTCTTGATTTCCTAAAAAAATAAAGATCTAAACACATAGTTACAGTTGTTATAGGTCAGTGAGTTCTTGTTGTCTGCATGTTGACAGTATATACATGTAGCTTGTCTGACCAGATACAAATCACCTGACACTCTAACGTTCAAGCAAGCTAACCTAACTACTACAGCAAACACAAGAAAAAGTTTTCAAACGATTCCACATAGTTCACGACTAGATTTGACATTAATCAAAAATAACAGAATATACAAAGATTAGTGGATGGTGTGTCATAAACACCCTACTAGCTGTTCATAAGTTAGAAAAAGGAAGGGGCTGGTTACGCGACTATTCATAGGTATTGATTTGTGGTTCCTTGTCATTGTATGACTGACTTGTCATTACATTAACCAATCATAGACACACTGCTTAGTAATGTCACATCACCCACAGTATGATAGTGCTAGCACCTCATTGGACTGAAGTCCCTGCAGTACAATCCTGTCACCTGAAGACTAATCAGTACACATTGTAACTAATCTCCATATGCATAAATATATGACAAAATAACTCTGGCAATCAATACAAACATAATAAATACATAATGAAAACAAATTGGACCATGCTGACTTAACTTCCAACTACATAATACTATTAAAAAGATCTACAGAGGGTATCCTTCACAATACACTAACAGCCAATCATCATCAGCTGTGTTCTAATACCTTGTCCCCCCTAATACCATCCAAGAGAGGTTGAAACCTAGCCTACTGCTTCACCACTACAACAGATTCTCATAGCAAAGGAAAGGGACATAAAAGGCACGCATAATCATGTCTCCAATATCCAATACACAACAGTATGGCTAAATGCCCTTAGGTATTGTTATGCTATGAAGTAGAATAAGAGGATAGATACTTCCTTGTTTCTCTAGATTGAAGCCTTTGTACTATATTAAATAGTTTAGATGAGACTCCCACAGCAGCTGACGCATAATAATTTAAATGCACACGGAATGCTTGACGCGACAGATATCCTTCATATGTACATACATGGTATGCAACACAAAGGTATGTCCACCTACACCAGCCAATTGCAATTTGTTGCACGTATGGATACGTGCAACAAATTGCAATCGGCTGGTGTAGGTATCTAGATATCTAGAGCACTTGTCGTACTACAAAACTTCTCCACAACATAAACTAATCCCATCACGCCTCCTCGCCAGACATGAGGTGATGAAGCCTTAGTAAGTTACCCGGTTCCTCTACAACAAAGCAAGCACGATACCGTCAACTCCTAGATATGTAGATAGGATCGGAATGAACGTGATCGGAACGAACGTGACCGGATCAAAACAAACCTACGCTAAATCTACGGTCTAATCAACTGCATCACGTCTACTACGCTCACACACCTATATTGACCAGCTTCATTCCCTCAGACCCAATAAACTTCAGACACTTCGCCACGTTCTCCAACTTCTGCATTTGCACCTTGGGTCGTTTGTTGTAGCGACCCATGCTCTTCTTCGATAACACCTCGAGCAGCGCTATAAGCTTCAATCCGTCGGCGAAATCAGTCTGCAGGTCTTCGATCTCCATTCCACGCGATCGAAGGCTCTGATTGCACCACCGGGTAAACGTTTTCTGCTGTATTCGTTTCCACTCTGCGTCTGAAGCTCTACCGTCGCCTGATGTGGCCATCGTTTCGATCCAATTGCAACACGGCTAGACAGCTGGAGAGACAACTGACAACTGATCGTCTGACGACTGTGCAGCAGAGACAATAGCACTTCCGGCGTGGCTACGTCAACGTAATTACGTCTGCCGAGTTTTGATTCGCAGAACAGGAATGATATTATTACTATTACACTAACTATAGGTCCAATGACGTCTTTGCCACTGTGTATACCTGTTTGCCTGGTTTTCTCTTTTTGATATCACAGCGCATGCGTAGATGCGTCGAGAACCATGACTGTTTGACGAAATAACAAAAAATGCAAGGGAATCGGCTTTACTTATTGGTGCATTCCTATGTACGTTGTAATTTTGGTCTGGCAACACATGACTTGCACACCTTAATTATTATTTAATTGTTGCAACGTTGACAGCACGCGACTTGTGCTGCTATATATATATATATATATATATATATATATATATATATATATATATATATATATATATGCTAGCACGCGACTCGTTCCGCTAGCACGTGACTGATTCTGCCTGCACGTGACTCGCGATCAAAAGTAAGAGCTTGCAGCTGTTCTCAAACTCTACATACTGTACTCACAAAAATCTGTACGCAACACACATCTGCGCCATCTATGACCTAGCTGCCCGTCAGAGTCTAGTATACTACACGTTAGCACAGTCACTGAATCTAGAAAGACTTCCTTCGGACAGATTTATACACTAATAGTTGTAAAATTCTTTGATTGTAAAGAGGGCAGCAACAGTTGACGTCACTGACAACTCGTAAACCAGCGTAAAATTACTAAATCTGTAGTGCAATGTACTTATTCAAGTAGAGTCACTCTCCTCGTCTCCGTCGCTTCTGTGCGTCTTCATGTGCTTGCTGAGATGGTCACTGCGCATGAATCTCTTTCCACACTGTAAGCACGTAAATCGCTTCTCGCCAGTGTGAGTACGGTAGTGACGCTGCAACTCGTCAGATCTAGTGAAAGCCTTGCCGCAGAACGGCCAAGAACATAGAAAGGGCTTCTCACCAGTATGCCACCGCAGATGAGCTTTCAAATGTGACGTCTTTCCGTAGACTTTGCGACATCCCGGATAGTGACAAATGTGCTGCTTTTGACTCCCAGAACCGTACTGATTCGACAGGCAGTTGGGACATTGACATCGATTGCAGCGTCTCACCCTCTCGTACTGCACGTCGCGTACTTCCTCGGCAAGCGTCGTAGAAGAAGGAATAAATGGTTGCACAAGGATTTCCACATGCGGAGGAGAATGCAGTGCGCTTTGCGATCGAGGCTTGTAATCTTTGTCCATGATAGTGTCGATGCTGAACGATAGCTTCTTCTTTTGCGGAGGAGGAGGGCTCACTACCAAACTGCTCCGCCTACCGTAACCGATATGGGCGGAGCTACTAGGCACTCGAGGATTACAAGAGCAAAGACCTCCATTGTAAGGCATAGCACGAATAGGCTTAGGAACTGCAACGTGCAGCTTGTGGTTACCACGCAGAGTGCAAGTCGGACCTCCAAATCCAGATGCAAAAAATAAATCTGACGACTGGGTGGGTGGAGTCAGCGAGAATACGTCGTTTTGGCCCAGCTGAAGTGAAGACTGTAAAGTGGACTTGGAACATATAATAAACTAAAAAGAAATGATGAATTATAGTAAGCTTAAATGAAAACGGGCGACAACGTTAGCAAATCTTCGCTCTAAGCTCCGACCAAGCCAACTAACTGTACTGTACCTGCTGCATGCGCTGCTTGTCGTTCATCTGCTGCGGACATTCCATCGTCACAACGTCTATCTATCAGGAATCCGTGCAGATTGAAGTGTACAAGGCGGTACCAAACCACATATATCGCAACTCTATCTCACACCCCGCTTTTTTGACTCGACCGCACCAATCAGGTTCCACCTACAAACTACTTCCTCAAACGTGCTACATTTCTGTTGATAGTGACGGCCCTCTAAGAGGGAAGAAGGCGGTGTCATCAATTAGTGCCAACAAGTCCAGCACCGAGCTTGCAAATTACATTTGAATTAGCAAGTACATTTCAAAGCGTCCGACCCTTTGAAGCACCGCCTCCGAAGATTAGCTCCGCCTACTTCAGAGGAAGCACCGTCTGTCGGCACACCTTTGGAGACTACCACCTCAGGGCGGAGTCTATGTTGAACAAGTGACACATCGAAGTGGCAGACAGTGCTGGCAAAGGATCCAAGCATTGCTCCAGCTTCAAACCTTACCCTGGTAGCCAAAAACTAGTCAAACGACCCACTGACAGTCTAGCAGCTCAAAATGACAAGAATTCAGCAATTGCCACACGATCATCCATCAATCTCCAACACAAAATGGCTCGCAAGTCTAGACGCAACCTATTTTATCGCAGCAAACAAAAGTGATAAAACGATGCCCCTGCAAAGCAAAGACAACAACGTTTTTTTATCTCGTAGACAAACCTGCCACATAAACTTTATTCACTGTTTACATTCTTCCAGACGAGGGAAGAACAAATGACATTTACGAGAGGGCGGGCCGATTGGACCAGCGATAAAACGCCAGTGGGTCGGCCCAAGGATGAAGAGGGCGACAATTGAATTTGTCGAATCTACGAGACATAGGCAAACGCTTGAAGCCCAGCTCGAATTTCTCTCCCTCTCGACGAATCTTGCGTGTAGATCGACCCACATCGACTCACCGAATGTCGGAAAGTGAGGAGATCCGATCGCGAGTACAACACGTTGGTTACCATCCCATCATAATGATTACTAATTAGCCTTCTCTCTTTATCTCTTATCTCGAGTGTAGTGCTCCGTGGGTGCGTTCGCCGCTGTTTCTCCTCTGGCTATCCTAGCGGCGACGTGCACGAGCGTCAGCAATGACGAACGCTCTCCTGCGACGCAACGAAGTGTCCAAGCGCCGGAAGAAAAACCAGACAACAACTACTCGGGCTTGCGCCATCCTCCGACTATTCGACCCTACACTGCTCCGTCCGCTCTTGAGGCATGGAAATCGTGGAGGTCGGCCGTCTCGCTACCTTTTCCGTCGGATTTTAGCACGGTGAGACGACCGACGGCGTTGCCGGTAAGTGAAGTATCCAAAACAGTCCATATTTCACACGGTGAGAACACTGCCATACTCCACCTCAGCTCTCCTGTCATCAAACCGGCGCGTTTGCCCGTTGACACCGAACGGTTGGAGAGAAACTGGCAGGCACAGGCGGCCGCAGCCGCTGCAGCAATGTCGGGACCATTTCCTGTGCGTTCGAGTCCCGGTCCGGTCACGATTACGCACCCGGCTCATCGCAGGTACCGCAGAGTCACGTGCGACTGTCCGAATTGTCAAGAAAACGAACGAAACGGGACGGTGACGCGACGAAAGACGCAGCATTTGTGTCATTTGTGCAGCAAGGTCTACGGCAAGACGTCACACCTGAAGGCCCACCTACGCTGGCATTCGGGCGAGAGACCGTTCTTGTGTCCGTGGGTTCTCTGCGGTAAACGATTCACCAGGTCGGACGAATTGCAGCGGCATCTACGGACGCACACAGGCGAGAAGCGTTTCAGGTGCTCTATCTGTAATAAGAGATTCATGCGGAGCGACCATTTGAGCAAACACGTCAAGACACACAAAGACAAGCAGTTGGACGACAAATCGAATCCGGAAAAGAGTTCAGAGGAAAGTGAAGCGAAAACGGATTAATTAAGCAATAGAGAAAAACTATACCGCAAATATCTAATTCAATCGTCTTTTATCACATGTTTCTCAATGAGATTGTACAGTACCTTTTACTCTGTGTGAGCAAGAATAAACCTCACTACTTCTGTTGATGTCCAGTAGTTGGTATGCGCTGTGATAGCCTGTATGTATTGACTCGCATGTTCCACAAAGCTCTCCTTCAACGCATAATCATACCGTTGAGGCAACCGTTTGTCTGTAATCACAACCAACACAACAGTAGAAATTCACACTTTAGAGGGAGACAGTCTAGTACCAGTACCACGGGGAATAAATGATTCTGGCAATGATCCCTTGGTCTTGCTCGCCCTCTGGTCATCAGAAGGAACTGACCCGGTTAGGAGCTATACAAACATCATCAAACAACTTGTGGAATGCGTTCCTCACAATGTGTCTCACTTTTGATGATGTTATGGCGGTACCAATTGCACCTGCGATGGAACCAAACAGACTTGATGATTTGGATGATGCAGCCGCTACTGTTGGAGGACGATCTGCTTCATCCTTGTCGGAAGTTAGTGAAGAAGTCGACGAGGAGCTGCTTGTTCTATGAGAATCCCGGCTCACTGTAACTGGCTGTATTTCAGCATACTTGGGTGAGATCAGCGGCTCCCATCTGAACGCCTGTGAATAAAGAAAATCATTGTATTTGTATTGTTGTACATTCTGCACCCAGCCGTTACTGTCACAAGCTGTCTGTCCAAAATCTCTTAAGCTCCAAAGGTCAAAAGAATACACCAAAAGACTGAGTCATTTTGCATACCACAATAGTCTGCCACACTGCTCATGATCTGGATCTTAGAGAGAACCATTCCAATAATGACTGTGGATGTGGGCTCATTAGCACCAATGCTGGCTATGGGTAATTAACTTAATCTGAACCTGCTAGATCCTTCAATTCTTTAGCATTTTATTCCCTGTATGAGCAATTGTTGTACAAATAGGATGTATATCCACAATCCAGTCTGATGAAGTACAGTCAAGCAAAATTCATGAGCTTTGAATGTTGCACATGCCACAGTTTGTACATGTGTTACATATCTGTCATCTATGTCAGTCTCTCCACATTCCCACCCCGTTTTCCCCACCTACTTGACTTCCTGCATGACCCCAACTTTCCCCATTACTCTGTCTACCCCTTTGTTTCATCCCTGTCTGGCTGGTAGGCTGCTACACCATTACTTGTGGTCAAATTCACGTACTATTGGATCTGATGGATGGTAAATGTTGAACATCTTTCTGCAAACAGTTTCTGGCAAACAGAATGGATTGTCTTCAAGCCGAGACATTTTCTTCTCACTGTCAGCACCTCTCATGCTAAGAAACAAACTCAGAGGAGATCCAATAGCAAAGAAATTTTCAACCTACACGCAAACACACACACCAGAGAATAAATACAACACCAATGCACAACTGTAACCAACTCATAACAATAATATATATGATATATACCTCTGCATTAAAAATTGTGTTGTAACAACAGAAACTAACTCATATTATAAATATATCAACAACGTAACTTACTGGAAACAGGAGGCGTTCTTCACAAGATGGTGTTTGGCCAACCCATTTTGTTTTCGATCCCCATGCTTGGGTTGCGAGAATGTCGTAAGAAATAACGCTGCCCAGTGAGTGTGCCAGAAGAGACACACGGCCATCTATTGCAAACTCTGGGTGGTTGTCCACATAACGTCTATACTGCTTGTTAATCGTGTTCAATGCATTGTTGACAACCTAAAGCACAACACAAATTCATAACCTTCATTGCATGCACATCTTACATCCGTTTATTGATGACCGATCCATTCGGTATCTTCATGTGTCTGTTTGCTGTCCTTCTCTCTGTTTGTCTGCATGCCCACCTGTCTGCTCAACTCATCAAATGTACACATGTTTGTATGTTTGTTCATTGTTCTCTCTATTAATTAATTAATTAAATCAAACTGACAAATGTCTATTCAATAACCATTTCTCATAAAACTGATTACCTCCAAACCATAAAGTGGGCTCATGTAGTAGAGAATGTCGCAGACTGCAAGTTGGCTAATCTTTCGAATCTGAGATATCCCTGGCGGACTGATCCTGTCCAATAAGCCTAAAAAGGCAGAAAATATGACTACAAAAAATGTGACCTTTCCAACCTCTTTCAAAAGTTCAGAACAAACAAGTAAACGCATCCCAACTTTCTATTAAGCTTGTTAATCTACTAGCTCAATATAACAACACACCGCCATCCAACGTCAGAGAAGTTCTCCATTCCACAGGTAGAAACTCCACACGACCGTTCGCCTCCCCATCTGGAGCATTTCCAAGCACCTCTTGCAGACATGCCTCTGACAGACTAAAAGGGAAAGAGCCACCAGTTAATGATAACGGAAGAAACATGGTCAAGATGACCCACATTGTTCTAAACTTAACGGACATATCCAAGCTAGATTACACACATTGTACAACAAAAAAAAGCTGCAATACACACACCAGTGGCATCACTATATAAGGGCCTGGAGAGGCAATAGCCCCAATATTGGCAGGTGTGGCCTTTAAACAATAGACAAGATGTCATAAATGTTAAACCCCAGCAGCTGGATTCCCAATTTTAGAGATACAGCGATGCCACTCCAAACACATACAGACACGCACACACACACACACACACACACACACACACACACACACACACACACACACACACACACACACACACACACACACACACACACACACACACACACACACACACACACACACACACACACACACACACACACACACACACACACACACACAAACATACCCCTTGGCACTTGTAACAATACTTGATGAATCTAGTGCTTGGCCAATTCCATGAATAACCATTACTAAGTGAATAGCTTTTGGTAGCTTGTCTTCTTTACTGGGTTGAGTGTGCCATCCTCTGCGTAGACGCTTTGCACGCACTAGATCTCCTACGAACATAGTATACACAATTCTATCCATTCTCAGCAAGTAAAAAGAAATAGAAACCTTTTTTCTTATTGCCTAGCAAACTGCCAACTCTTTTAGTCACACTATTTGTAATGCCTTTCGTGTTCAGCCAAACGTCATCTTCACCATACCAAGCAATGCAATGAGAGCTTGAACTTGATGCAACTTGTTCGGCTGTAAACAAAGCTGTAGAGAACATATATAATTCTGTTGTGATTTTGAAGAAACAATCAAAGACTATGCAAATGACATTACGTTCACGTGATTTGGAACTGCTCTTGGTGCCATCTGTTTCATCTTGACCTCCCTAAATGTCACGCATAGTTCACATAACTACAAATACTAATCCTGGCAGCTTGATGCATTTCATATTGAGAAATAATCAATATATTGATAGTCATCAAATAGATTCAATTAATTTATGTAAGCATGTTAAATCCTGAAAGTCTTAGAAATGATAGGCTCGAGGGGGTCCAGCTAGTCGTTACCCCTAGGAGGCAAAGATGTGTGTGTGTGTGCGTGTATGCGTGTGTGTGTGTGTGTGTGTGTGCGTGTATGCGTGTGTGTGTGTGTGTGTGTGTGTGTGTGTGTGTGTGTGTGTGTGTGTGTGTGTGTGTGTGTGTCACTACCCACATTGATTTCCTGTTTTCTGTGAAAGGACTTTGTTCCAAATTCAAAACCACATATTCTCAAGCATGTGATAGTTGACTAAATATTGTGCTAAGCTTCAAAAGCAACTGATTACCTCTAGCTTATTACGTAATGGTTCACTCCAATGAGATCGCTCAATATAATCAGCTTCCTCTTCTGGCAGTGGCTGATAAACACCTTTTCGTGTTTCAACAAACCATGTTCCTCGAATAATGACAGTAGGTGATCCTAAGCATCATCCAGCAAGGGTTACCACAAAATGTTGTGTGTCATTCCTATATAATATAGTACAATACATGCTAACATTACTGTTTGCTAAACAGTGCACATATACTAGACCTATGTAGAAACAATTCCTCCCTACTAAGCTCAGAAGCTGGTAGAAATAAAGCCATTACATCAGAATACCAAAGCAGCTACTACTCAGAGAACTTGGACAAGGAAAGCATCGCCAGGGTCGTCCATATCTCTGCTTTAATTAAAGACTCACTAAAGAGCAGTCTTAGATCTTGTTCCATTAATCTGGACACATTTGAACACTCTGCTACTGATAGAGCCAAATGGTGTAAACTCTGTCGCCAGTCTTTAGATAATTTTGAACAATCTCGTATTTCAAATATCAAAGTCAAGAGACTGGCGTGGAAGTGTGTTGATGTACCAGTCCTAAAAATCAACTGGATCCAAACCTGACTTGTTCTCAATGTAGAAGGTTTGCCTGTCGAGAGCTGGTCTGCTATCCCATCAACGTAGCCAAAGACACTGAGAGGGTCGTCACTGATTACAGTGGACATACCATCATCATACATACCCTCATCACCCTTGGCTCAGTGTCCAGCCGGTGTTACAGTGATATGTGTTTCCCCGAGTTACAAGTTTCCTCACACATATATCCCTAGTGTTTTGTGTGTCTGTGCACACATATATCACTGGAATGTCTACATCAAAGATACGGCAAGAGCGCATGCTCCAACCATTCAAAATTTAATTTTTGAGTTTTTCAGATAATTGGAAGAGATTTTAATTGTTTTCCTGTAATAGCTTTATTTAATTAATAGTCTAAATTCAAGTAGCAATGCCAGAATTCATTGGAAACACAGCACTAGGTGTGTTTACCTAGTGATGTAGTACAGGACACTTATCACTACTTTAATATTAGTTGTGTGCTGTGTGCGCACGCGCGTGCGCGAGTGTGTGTGTGTGTGTGTGTGTGTGTGTGTGTGTGTGTGTGTGTGTGTGTGTGTGTGTGTGTGGAGAACAACAACAACTATATATTAGCGGGGGAAGTGCACACAAACACTAGGGATATGTGGGGAACTTGTAACCGGGGACTTGCAACGGGAGGGGGAACACATATCACCGTCATTTTTTTGTCGTTTGTCCAGTGATATGTGTGCGAGGATACACAAAACACTAGGGATATGTGTGCAGGGAAACTTGTAACCCGAGGAAACACATCACTGTAACACGGTTGTAACACCGGTCGTCCCCCCTCCCCCCCGGAAGGAGAAAGACCAATTTGGCAATGTTCAAGACTTCTCAATATCTCTAGCTAGTATACACGCAATCTAAACGTGTACATAGCGATCTAACATATATCAAAAAGATCTCTAGAGAGATAGACCTACCTATCCATGCAGTTTTGATAGAATGCAAGCAGACAGAGAAACAAATGTATACCACAGACTACGAGATAACCAAATACCTTCCCAGTAAACCGGCTGACACACTTTTTTCTTCACGTCCGCTGTATACATCCCGTCCCTAACAAGAACGGAAGAATCTACAGAACGTCTGAGCTCTCCTCGCCAATTCTGCGACGAGAAATATTCCTCTTCTAACAAAATCGAGTCATTTCCACAGAACGGAATCCATTTCTCTTTCTCTCCTTTGTATAACCAGCGAACACTAATATTCTTCCTGTCAGCCATCTTTTAGCCACATCCACCCTCGGAAGCAATTCTCAGCTGCGCAACTAGCTACTGTGGTGGATAGGCTCAACCTTCAATTTTCAGAATCACTTTTCCTGACTATTGTAATAAACGCTTGTAAGCATTAATATTCAGAGAGGTAATTACCGTATCAAAAATACTCAATAATTTTGCACTATCAAATAATAACTGAGCTGTAGGCTAGAATACAATAATCAGTAGTGTACTACTCAGCGCCAAAGTAGAAACTCCTTGCTGACTTTCGGAATCTACAAAATAATATACATACGCTTCTATAATAGTAGCTCTTGATAAAAAGTTAGTAATTTCCTTGTATCCTTGTATGTAGTCCTTGTACCCTAGGTAATCCTTCGTCTGCATCATCCACCCAGTCAGGTGTTATTGTCATCAAACAGTCACGTGCACTTGTTTGTCAGTCTAAATAAACATGTCAGTACTAGTGACTTTAGATATGGTCAGGTGAGCTTACGCACCAAATTTTCTGTCAACATCACTATCTTGTCTGCTTGTTTGCATATAGTGCTCTGGTTTGCATGCTTGCTGTCTGTTTGCAGTCTGTTATCCTTAATTAATTCATTCTATTTATACATGTATGTCCAAACTAACTTACCACAGTAAGGCCACCTCTTTTCTTCACGCTCCACTCAAATGTTACCTTCAAATGTCTTCTCCAGTAAGGATTTCGTTTAATAACAATAATTCCTAAAATTTCATCATGTTCTTCCAGTGTCATCGAATCATCCAACATGAAAAAATCCTGATTCCAATGAGTTGGCCTACAAATTCACAAGAAACTTTGAGTTTGCACTACATAAGTCTGCTAAATACTCTAGCATGCTGTGTATATACTGAAAGTTAGATCAACCAATTGTATTTATTCAGCATAAAATATATTCAATTATTGTAAGATTAATTGTTTAATTAATTAAAATAACTTTTCAAAAAATCCACTGCACGTCAAACAATAAAATTAAGTAAGATTTTTTCAAATAGAATAAATAGGGTTTAACTTAATTAACAAAAAAGTGTCAAGGATACCAAAATGTGAGTACTGTACTGTTGTAAACTTTTGCTAAAATAGTAGTATGTAACACTTTCTTTGATGCTGTACGTTACATCATTACTAGGATCTAATGTCAAAGTCAACTGGGAATATGACTAACTGATTATCCGGTCCAGTGCAGAGCTTTATATGTTCCTCTCCCATGGGAAGATCGAATCCGCCAAAAACTACTTCAAACCATGAGGCAAACCCATGAAAACAACCTGTAATAACCAATGAGAACCATGGGTCAAACCAAACCATTATGATTCGTACCTGAACGCTTCACTAAGAATGAATACGAACACGAAACACACTAGAATGCAAGCAAAACATGCAACATCAGCCATTGATAATTTTTGTGTGTGTTCTCAAAGTCATCCGCTCCCGTATAGCGTAAACACCACAATACAACATTTCTTAGAGTACCTCTATCTCACTCTCTTTTACAGTTGCAAGATCTAAAGTGACTATACGCTGCGCCTCTGACAAACAGTCTTCATTTGACAATTTGTGATTATATACGGGCTTACTGAAGAAGTGCTGCTTGGCTAAAGGTCTGCAACAACAATAACAAACAATCAGCAAGATCAACACCATGTACACAATGCAAGATGTATACATACATTAGAGGGCTAAAGTCAAACCCATATTGATGTTCCCAGAATGCTAGCTTTCTGTCATATTCAAACTGTGCTGAGCACGGTACAAGAAACAGAGATGCTTCTGATGGCCACATAACACCACCCTAGCAACAAAATTGAACAGTAAATTATTCAAGACAGTCAAACTATCTATTGAATTCAGTTCATATAGATCTCTACGCAATAGTTGGAAAAAACCAATGTGATGTGTACCTGTTTTAGAAATCTGTTGCGTGCTTTCAGCACAGACTCTAACATCAGTTCAAACTACCAAAACAGAAATGACATTTATTATTTTAATTACCCACAATTAATGAAAAATCCAACTCCAATACATGCATGCACACGTAATGACCTATACCAACACAAAAACAAACAGGCATACAAAACTGTCTCACCAACAGCAAAGTTCCCATCCACTCAGAAACAATAACGTCAACTTTTTCAGGTAGCACTATATCCTCTATTTTACCCTTTATGACCTGCACTTTGCCTTCCAAACCGTTACATCGTACCACCTTCTCCGTGTGATTGGCCATCTCACTAGCTTCAACAGCATAAACCTGAAAACACCACACAAACCTTACAATACTTATCTTTATTCTACCTAATGTTAAAAATACTTTTCGCGCATTGCCTGAATGAGCACAGAACATGCTAAGTATGCCAGTTCCACATCCAACATCTAATACGACCTAAAATAGATAAAATGCCACAAACACCATACAATACTAAATACTTAGATAAGGACATGGCAAATATAATAATAGCAGTAGACAATGGTTTGTCCAGGCTAACAGATAAACTGTCCTTAAATCCTCTATAACTGTAAAGCACAACAAATAAAGATACAAACATATTAATTCGATTACAGGAAGATCGATTATTCTCAAATGACTGCCCTCTTAGACTTCACTAGCACCTTGACTGATTCTGAAAACCTGAGAGTTCTAACACAACTTGACGAAAAGAATTTTCACACCAAGATTTGTAGTTATCTGACAGTTCCAGAACTGCTGTACCTCCTACTGTATTTAGTAAATCATTTAACCAGTTCAACGAGTTGGACCGGTTAATTAATTAAATGACACTCCCATGCTTAGTTCTCCACTTAACCAGGGGCAGTGGAAGCTCCTTTGGATAAGGGAGGCAAAATTTCATAACAGACTGTCACCATATTGATATAAATTGAATATGATTGGTTTGTCATTGATTGATTAATCTGACAGAAGTACAGTAGCCAGAGCACCATGCACACAAATGATCATGACAATGTGTATCAAGTGAGTTAACTGCAACAGCACACCGTCCAATATTATTTCTACTTGTAAGCAACAAACTTCCAATGCATTTTCTTCAATCGTCTTCCAGTATCAGAGGGGCTATGCCCCTCAATCCCGATATTAGAGGGGCAACTTCCCCTCCTCCCCGGTTCCCCGGTTCCTCCATCCTGCTAACCCCCTTCTTGTCATCAGTTCAAACACTTTGAATACCAGAATACCATCAGGATTGAAACATACCGTACTCAATAAGTCATGATATCCCAACTTCAACACACGCGCGCCCACAGGTACATTTACATACCCAGCATGTCATAGTATGACTAATAAACGAAATGCCAGGCTCTGCTATACCAAGATCATCGGGAAGGGCCAAAAGGCAGCAGAAATATTGCAGATTTCAAAGTTCAACCATGGGGGAATAGTCTAAACCTGCTGGTGTAGTAGATTTTAGTAGACAAGAATGCACTTAATAGGGTGCGTCCCGCTGCCTGGAATCTGCGTCCCAACCTCCTCAATGCGTCCCAGGACTCATCAAATGTATTGCAGGGAAATCACTGCATACAAACAGTAAGGCTCCAACATGCAGCACTCACCTTATCTTTTAAAAATCCTGCTCCTAATCGAACCGCTTGTAAATACGCGTTTGTTCTCGCCTGGTCATCCAACATCTCCAAATGCAATTTCTACTCAGATAATTAACTAATTAATGCACACACATCCAGTAATTGTAGCCTACCCCTAGTAATAACATCAGCAAGAATGTCATCTTACCAAGTGTCCATAACTATCGAAGTACTCATCATCCTGCCATCGTTCAGCCTCTTCCTCCAGCCAGCGATCATGAGTGACAACGTGATTGACAGGCACGTAGCCTTTCTCGCCTTTCCCTCGAGCCTCACACCACCACCAGTGCTCGGATGACGCACTGATCACAACAAAACGATCACCACGCTTGAACGAAAGCTATTAAAAACGGAATCAAAATTCAGACAAGCTGGGAATGAAATGAAGATGTACGCTTCCGGTTTCGTATGGGCGTGGTTACTTTGCCGCCGTTACTTCGTACCTGATTGTCATCCGCAGCCTGGAAGTCGCTTGTAGCTATTAGAATAGACTCGGTGTTGCCTTGAGACGACTCCGAAGTTACCGCCGCCGCCATGTGATCTGTCGATGTCATTTTTTTATATCCGGGATAGTGGAGTAAAGACTGCGCAATTAAAAATAATTTATGCACTAATAAGGTTTGATGACACCTAGAATGACCATGTCTTGTAAATATGCATGACAGCTGTTAGGTTCATTAACATAATTGTCATTGATATTAAATTTTAAAAGCCATTAAATATGAATGTTATTAATTAGCTGGCAAGCATCATTTCTAATGCTGTTATTACTGAAAACATGCCTTCTGCTTAATTAATTAATAAACATTTTTACTAAATATAACTTAGCATAACAACAGCAGACCTGAACTGGCCCAAACTTGTCATGTCACGACTTCTCATAAACATAGTAAAAACAAAAGACAATATTACGTAAAAGACGCGTCCCCGCTGCAATGGATTACATACGGGATTTCTCACTGAACACGACGCCGAGAATTCCCGGAGGTTTTAAGTTTGCATTTTGTGAAAGCCGTCAGTTGTTGTCACAAGTCCACCGTTTCATCCTCGACTTTCTCGTCCCCCACTGTTTTATGCGTCAGCGCGAAGAGCAACTCTAGCCGGCAGGTCGGCCTACCCACAGAGCATCAGCATGGGAAACCTGTGCCCCTCCGCTCAAAAAGAAGACAAATACTTACATCCACTCAACCATGAAATGGACGACAGCCTGAAAGCAACGCCCAGTCCACCAGCCGACGAACAAGCGTCGGACGACGCAGAGAGCTCGTCGCCGTCCGCAGAGCCGTCGCCTCTCGTGCTGCACAAAGACCTGAAGCTCAACTTGCAGCACATCAGCGAACGTGAAGGTGAGCAGCGAGCGAGCAGAGAGTTTGTTTGCACACAGTGGCTTCCGGCGCGTAGTAACCCGTAGACAGACCAGAATACCGACCACGCCCACTTCACGACACACACACACACACACACACACACACACACACACACACACACACACACACTAGCCGTCCACGCAGACCTAACTTGTGACGCGTCTCTTGCACAAAATTTTATTTTTGAATTTTACTGGGTGTGGAACACTTAATTAAAAATTTAAACTTCAAGATGGTTTAGTTAATTAATATCAAGGTAGTTCTTGCTGTAGGTATTGGTAAGGGTACATATGCTTAACAAAATCGAAAGTTCACAGCCTATTGGTCGTACTTTCAAGGACTTGTGCAATATGTTGTAAGCACGAGTAGACATTAGCTATTGTCCGAGTTGACTGTCTTACGATCTTGTTGATATTTGTAACCAGATTTAATTGAGTGTGACACTGGTCCATCATGTTTTTTAAGTCTGTTTACAAGTAGGGTTACTAAAAAGTAAACGAAACCAAAAATATTAAGAAAGTTTCAGAAGCTATTTTTCATTCGCCGTACCTCGTTTCTCTTTCCACCTTATTTCTAATGGCCGTTTTGTTGGTAGACCTTTCTGGTCACCAGGGAACGATCTTTATGGAACGATTCAAGCAAGACAGTAAGCGCATCGACTTGTATTCCATTATTGCAACACAAAGATTGTGTGACACAGGAGTAGCCGTCAATGAGGGGCAGCGACGTAGGAAGGTTTCTATCAGACAACTGCAAGAGGCTCACGTGCTGGTAACACAACGAAAATGTGTTACGAAACTATTAGACATTATGTGGTGTGTAGGAAGGTACAAAGGCGAAAGCAAGCTCGTGTTCTACTATCTATTTGGATGATAGTACTGTGAGTCAACCTAACTTGAAAACGACTCTCAAATTGTGAGTATCACGTATGTAATTCGGTCTCGTGTTAGAAATTGAAATGTATATGTGGGTTAGGGTTTCGCTTGCCATCTACTACCATGTCAAGAATTTGTAAGTCGTTTGTGGTGTATCGCGTTCATCCGTTTTCTCACAATTGTGTTGCTAACGTAATCTTGTTCACTGGTATATTGTGTATGTAAAGTTGTGTGTTATACCTTATGTCGTTTAAAAACTGTTTGCTCTGCTTTTGTATTGGGAGTCACCCACCAGTGAGATGTGTTTCTTTAGTAGCAATAATGTTGGTATCAAATTTGTAATTAATCGTCATTCACAATGTAGTAAATCATGTGGCAAAATTTAACAAACTGGTTGTCCAATGGAGGATTTATTCTATTGCAGATCAGGGTCAGAAGTGGTCGGGCTCCAACCATCACTCAGCAAACTCCGACCATCACTTTGCATGTTCCGACCCACCACTATATATTTTTAGTGTTTTACTTGCCTAAGATAATGAGCATTGGAAGGTGAGCAGTTTGTCGAAAGGTGAGTGCTCTGTTCACATCGTGACATGCCAGCAGACCCGCCCTGCTATGATACGATGTATAATACAATCTATCACTCCGGGCACTAAGGTGGTGTGACAGAGCCAGTCAAAGTCGTCTTCAGGGTTTTGTGCTAGATGGGAGTACTCGCTTTTGAAACCTCCAGCTGGTGCATGGATGGATGGCAGACATCTAACCATGCCATAGTATAGACACGAGACTGGGCAATGTAGTTCCCCGACAGAAGTTGCAACTTTCTTAATCTGCTCTTTCAGATCACGGACCATGGACAGTGTGATACATTCTGTTTGGTGCTTTTTCTTGTCTGTTCTGCGACGATGCTTGAGTGTCCGGGAGTTTGCTTTACTTCTTTCTCGGATATTGGAAATAGGAATAAACCATGCCCCTTAATGCAGCAAATACCCGACCACCACTCCAAAAATCCTGTGCAGAACACTGGCAGATGAACAAAATGAGTCTGCAAGTACATCGTCCATAAGTTTGTTATTTAGCTGATTTTAGTATTTCACGTTACATAGATCTTTGCCATCAAGCTATGCATGCCAGATAACAAGTTACGAAATCGGTGATTACGTGTACTAGACATCAATGTACACACACAAACACACACACACACACACACACACACACACACACACACACACACACACACACACACACACACACACACACACACATGGTGTCACCAATCTGCACATTGAAAATGAAAGTGTTCCGTATTTACAATCCAATTCCATGACAAACTTGGTGATTTGCACTAGGAAACCTGAATGGCAAGAATGACTTACTGCAAGAGCATGCAATGAAACTAATATGTACTTGTATGGTACAGTACAGTTGTATGGTACAGGTTACCTTAGGGTACACATAAAGAGTTCATTACCAAGTCAGACAAACAAGCATGCATTGAGAACTGAATTAATGATAATATAGTCATATGCAAAAGCCCATGTGGTAACTTGCAAGGTTGTAATTGGTGTGTGCATGTGTATAGACCACCAAATAATGAAGTTAAGTAATGACGCAAAATTTCAGGTTAGATTGTCTTGTATTCACCCACATATATGTTTTTGCACTGTTGGTGCTTACTGCTTTATCACAATGCAGAATGGATGTAACCATTTTGCCTGGTCAGTGTTGCATTGAAATGCCTAATGTAGAGCTAATTAATATGCCACCCAACAGATATTTGTATAGAAACTATTGTTCTTTGGAGCTTCAACAGTTTGTTCTTGTTATCCTCTGTACAGTCCTCAAGAACCAAGAGTATTGGAGATCTTTGACGAGAGAATTCATCCTCTTTCTGTATACTTCTAAATGATGCTATAAGGTGTGTGCCTGTAAGCATAGAATGTTGTGTTTTGACTACCAGAGAGACCCACTGCCGAGAGACTATGATACGTACAACCCAGAGCACAGAGATGTGTACAGATTTGTAAAGATTCTCTTCAGTGCAGCACAGGTGGGGACAGTTGGTGTTTGCATAGTTTGTTTTGGTTACATGTGGTTTTTTGCAGCTCACCTCGGAATGTGCCATAATCACGCTGGTATTTTATGTGGTTAAGAGTTCCTGTTTGTTTTGTGTCTATTGAGCCTCCTGGTTTTTGTTTAGGTTTATATTGAGCGGCTTCTAACGTATGCTGAGATCGACGTGCATCCGACTAACTGGAAACGGATTGTGCTCGGTGCGATCATGTTGGCATCGAAAGTCTGGGATGATCAAGCTGGTATGAAGCTATGTATTTCATTTATACATCTGCTTGTGTGTGTGTGTGTGTGTGTGTGTGTGTGTGTGTGTGTGTGTGTGTGTGTGTGTGTGTGGTGCAATAGCTCAGTTGGTTAGAGAGTCATCTTATGGAGTGCTTACATCCGGGACCTTGAAGGGTCACAAGTTCAAGTCACAGTGATGGCGAGCTATGGCATAATTTCCTTAAGCAGGAAACTAACGCACATTTGCGTCTCTCAACTCAGGAGTATAAATGAGTACCTGGTCATTGACTGGGATCCTAAGCGGCCATCGGCTATGACGTGACATCAGCCACTGGGGTCCTGGTGAGACTTCGGGTGCTCACACCACAGTTGGCTTCACAAGTCGGTGCTCCTGCGAGTGCCTGGCCCGGCTCCAGGAGTTTGCTAGTGCAGGCCCAGAGTTCCCTGAGTAGCGCACAGGGCCCAGCTTAACAGCTGGGGCATGACCTTAGAGGCAGCTTCTGACATTTAGGATTTTCAGGTGTGTGTGTGTGTGTGTGTGTGTGTGTGTGTGTGTGTGTGTGTGTGCATGTGTGTGTGTGTGTGCATGTGTGTGCGTGTGTGCACACATGCACGTGCACTTGCATGTACCCTTTACACACATCAAGTAGCCAATAGGCATCACTTATCTGTACATAATCTTAATGAGGATTCCGAGGGTGTCGAGGTGAGGAAAACAAATTGCCTGAACTGGCAGAGGGTATTGTCTGTCTAAATCTTTTGCACTGAAGCTGGATGCTGTTTCATTAATTAACTATTCATGCTTTAGCCACTCACCTGTCAATGTTCGGCTCTAGTTTCATGGTCACCTGTTCGGCAAATCTCGATGAACAGTAAACCTATGTGTCACTCTTTTTGTGAGATGTTGTGTATCTCTATATCTATAAAAGTCTGATCTGTCTGTCTGTCTGTAACATCAATCACGCTATAACTGCCGGGCCGATCGCCACAAAACCGTGCATGAAGACTGCTTTCCACACCACAGTGCAAACGCACGCTTCGGTATCTAGACGGTCCCCTGTCGAGGAGTCCATCCCCGAGTGAAATCTCGCCAATCGAGGAGTCCATCCCGAAGTGAAATCTCGCCAGGATGTGATCGTGGTGCGACTTTGAATTTACGATCCCCATGCACATGCCACGAGAATATCTGTTTCATGTTTGGGTTTCGCTCTATGGTATTGAATGTAGCCAAGTCAGTCATGGGACTTCTGTTGTTATTACAGTCACACTGACGTCTGCGTGACGTGTGGGTGGTTTCCAATTAATGAGTGCCAATAGCAACAACACCATAATACTGCCCTCACACAGTGACACTCCTGTCACATAACGAACCTGTTAGTTCACCGAGAAATGACGATGTTGATTCCATAAATTTCAAGTTGTTGCAAAAGTTGCCAGGAGAACAAAAGTGCTACAAATCTTTTGACTCGGCTCTGGACTCCGACCAACAAGTGAACTATCCAGCAAAAATTTTAAATTCTCTGCAAATTCCAGGTGTTCCACCACACAACTTGATGCTTCAATTCAGTGCACCCATTATGCTTTTGAGAAACCTGGACCCTCCTAGGTTATGCAATGGACAAGGTTGGTTGTTCAGACATTACTCACCAATGTCATCAAAGCGACGATTCTAACAGGCAGTTTCAAGGGTGAAGACGTCTTTTTTTTGCCACGAATACCAATGATTCCAACAGACACTGTATTTGAATTTAGGAGGCTTCAGTTTCCCATTAGACTTAGTTTTGCAGTATCAATTAACAAAGCTCAAGGTCAGTCTTTCAAGGAAATTGGACTGAATTTGACAAATCCTTGCTTTCGCATGGACAGTTCTATGTAGGGTGCTTGCGCACTGGGCAAGGAAAATGTTTACATTACTTTGCACCAGAAGGCAAGACTAGGAATATTATGTACAAAGAGGTTCTATAGTCTCTTATCTTTTTATACATACCCTATGTATAAAAAGATAAGAGACTATTACGTATGGTGAATAAGTGTTTGTTTTTAATACATAGAATATGTAAGAATACGCAACCCTAGCTCCACCTGTCTAATGTCTAATGTTACCCGGGCAACGCGGGTGGAGATGCTAGTTACCTATAAATAGCTTCATCACGCAAGCTCTCTATGATTTACTTAAAGTATGAAGTGACATCATTGGCATGGATAGTTAGAGGATAATAGTGTTACATTGCATGTGGCATGCAAGATTGACTGACCTCAAGATTGTGCTGTCTAGGTTGTGTAACATAATTCACTTCATAGGCAATATCTGTGCTGTTTCTTGTAGTGTGGAATGTCGACTATTGCCAGATTCTGAGGGACATTCCTGTCGAAGACATGTACGTAGAAATATTCTATCTACTCAAAATTATATCAAACAATCAAACAGACAGACAGCAGGTAGGTAGAGGGTAACACAGAGGACAATCTTGGAGCATTACAAAGATGGTTTTCGAGATGCAAATCGATGGCTGATGGAGAGACATTTGACAGACAGCGAGAGCAAGTGGAAGACAGACAAACTGACACCATGCAGAATGAAGTAGACAGGCAATAGAAGCATGCAGGTTTATGCAGTTAGATCAGTTCTAATCTAACTTTGCTCTCGTCTGCCATTTTTCTCCAGCCACATTAGCACTCATCTGCCATTTGTCTTGCCCATACAGGAACGAACTTGAACGAGTCTTCCTAGAAATGCTTCAGTTCAACATCAATGTTGACTCCAGTGTCTACGCCAAGTACTACTTTGATCTACGCCATCTGGCAGATGCTAACGGATTTACCTTTCCCGTTGAACCACTCTCTAAAGATCGAGCCAAAAAACTGGAAGTCAGTGACCAATTGCAATGTGCTAACCATCGTGAAGTGTCATGACACTTTTTGTAGGCTCTGTCTCGTGTTGACCTGCAAGACCGTGTAGTAAAGAAAGCAGCCAGTGTGGAGAATTTTTTAGCCTCACCAAACAGGGTGAAGTCTGCTGTTTTATCATGATTTTTGTTACCACCTTTTAGCCTTTGTAACATGCCGAATATGCAGCATTCGTTTTGTACAGAAGCAAAGGTAGTCTTCATAACTTAGCTTTTTACGGCATTATGTACTGTGTGATATAAATGGTGAGGAGGTCTTGTAGTGCACATAACAAGGTGATGGAGTACACCTGGGACAAGTGAGTAATTCAACAATCGGGTATAGAGGACATGGAAATTGAATGTGTAGAAATCAAAGATGTGCAACCGTGGGCATCCTTTACTCTTTGAAATGATCCGACAATCCTATACACCAATTTTGTCAGCAGAAACACACACACACACACACACACACACACACACACACACACACACACACACACACACACACACACACCACAATCATGCAGTCCCCACCCCTAACCTCCATGTACATTCACACCGAGTTACATTCTTGACAATCAATAAATAGTATTTACTTCATCTCTTCATATGTCTAATACAGACTAGACCGGCTTTCTAATTTCTTGCCTAGCTTTCTTTTGTGTAGTTCCAATTGAATGTTTTATCTATCAAACTATATAATAATCTATTCCAAGGGGCAAAGTAATTCTGCAGCATGTTGACAACATCAGGATCGACCTTAATGTGATGCCTTCCTTTAGATCGACCAAGGCAGCCATCACTCTCTTGCGACTTCTCCCTCTTACGCCTCAACCGATGACAATAAAATCCTTTCAATTCATTAAAATAGAACATCTTTCCTTGAAAGAATGGTTTAACACCCAAAAATGTTTCCACTTGATTTAGTACTCCAACAGGATTCAAAGTCAATTCTTCACTGCTGAGGAAGAGGAAGTGACTTCTATTGTAGTACGCAAGCCACTCTTGCATCCACCTCGCGTACTGGCCCAGTTGGATGAGATAGGCATCAGAATCAACACACCGTGCCTGCCGACTCTGACAATCATTCGCTGTGATGACCTTGCTAGCAAAAGTCTGGACGGCAGTGCCGTTACTGACAGGACTAGACAACGTCTGCATGTAGTCAGAAATAGCTCGCTCTATCGGTTCGCGAAAGAGAACGATAAATTTGGTCGACAACGGTAAGGTTTCTTTCATTCTCTTCGGAACGGACGGACCAATAATGTAACTCGGCGTCTTCTCAACCACCACTTGATTGCGTTTGCGTTTCGGCATCTGAGCAATGTAGTGGTCGATGCCCTTGCGGAACTCCTCGTCTCGGTCGAAAAAATGGATCTCCTTCGGTGCGCTGCGAATCTGCGGATGCAGACCGAGCATGCTGAGGAGCGCCCGTGTGCCACCCTTCTTCACTCCAATTATAATCGCGTGTGGAAAGCTGCTCTGCCATACTGCACTATCAATTGCGTCTGTGACAGAGGAAAGACCATCTGCTGTAGAGTCACAACAGTGAGATAGAAATGATGTACGACCTGCAAGGGTTTTTCGTCGAGAAACGGATTTGCGGTTTGATGTCTTGCGTTCTCTAGATTGAGGGAAGTAGCGTGGCCAGCGATAAAAAGCGACGAGAAAGATGCTGATGGAGAAAATCAGGAAAATAACCACCAACGGCCGCCTTCTCCTCATTGGCACACAGACGGGTGAGTCACCGAATAACTGGTCGTTATGTCATGCTAGGCGAGAGTTTCTCTTGCAGCCACATAAACGAAAGACCGCAACTGTTCTGCGCATGCCTAGGAAGAAAATACGACATGTAGACTGTACCGTACAGTGTACAGTACACGTATAGTACAGTACTGTACCTTTTCTGTGCAGCGTCCATTCACCTGGACAGACCCCAGTGCGCGCAACAGAGAGTACGCTCTTCCTCGGACCCCAGACTTAATGCGCATCCTAGCTCAAGATTCTCAGCTAATCAACACAATTGCGTCAAACAAAGCTTAGAAACAAACAGTACAATCACAATAGAATTAAATTTTTACCTTTATACGGGTTACAATAAAAGTCATTGAAATTAACTTGTTGCCAGTAGCGACGATACCTACATTCTCTTTTCACAATGTACGGCAACGAAGACGACGAAGAGGATGGTCCTAAAAGCAGTTTTGAAACGTACTTAGCGGAAGGAGAGAAACTTTCCAACAAGGGCTACTACCAAAAAGCCTTGGAAGCGATCACAATGGTTTCATCCACTGCCAGCTATTCTGCACATCTAGACATTGATTGATGTCTCTACTAGGCATTAGAATTGAAGTCGTTTGATCGAGTAGCACTGGTGGCCAGATCTAAGGTCCATCTACAAATGGGCAGTAATACGACAGCGTTGGACGACGCCGAGCTCTCTCTCAAGGACGACAAAGAATTCGTCAAGGTTTTTAAAAATAAAACAAGGAGAAAATTACTATAAGAAACGACTGCAAGCTGCAGTACTGTCACATCTACAACAACAGCTAGTCCTACCTGTGTAGACAGACACCAGAGTAACATCTTCATCGTCGTTTCTGTTTTTAGGGTCTCTATGCGAAGGCTGAGGCACTCTATGCCATGGGTGACTTCGAGTATGCTCTCATGTACTATCATCGCGGCAACAAGTTGAGACCAGAACTGGAGGAATTTCGACTGGGAATACAGAAGGCATCGGAAGCTATTGATAACTGCATAGGAGGTGTTGAGTCACAAATATTTATGTTTGTATGTACACACATACAGTACCTCCTATTGCATCCAGCTGTTTGCCTCACGTCATGCTTGCTTCTTGATGTTGTATTATATACAGGACCTCCGTGTCACTTTTTTGCTTGTCCTGTTTTACATACAGCCACATTTGGACACACACACACACACACACACACACACACACACACACACACACACACACACACACACACACACACACACACACACACACACACACACACACACACACACACACACACACACACACACACACACACACACACAGTGTGATACTCATATTCTCTTGCTATAGAGCGAGCAGCTGTCAAGCTAAAGAACAAAGGAGATTTATCATTTTTTGCTGCTCAAGAAGAACACGTAAGAATATAATTAGTTGTGCCAATTGTCGTATACAGTAAAGTGAACGCATCGTCTACTTCAATAGTAACAAGCACCATTGCTGAAAAAAGTGTTTCAATTAAATTACTTTAACGTTTGTCATGCATATCAATTAACAAATAAATTTAGATTGAATGCACGTGCACACATATGTACATACTACAAAAACAAAAATCAGATGTCCAGACATGTTGTTTAAAACACAACACAGAAACACGTACACACACACACACACACACACACACACACACACACACACACACACACACACACACACACACACACACACACACACACACACACACACACACACACACTGAGAAGCTTGCATCGACAACCCAAGAGTGACTAATCACCAACTTTCCTATTTGCATGACTAGGGAATATTATACAGTGTAGAGTACCTACTCCAAATGCTTGACTAACAGAGATTGAAACAGCAAACTATAGTAGGAAATCAAGTTGTTTCTCTTTACACCATATTTTCGCTGTGTTGTATGTTACTACTGGTTGCAGGCAAAGAAAGGTAAAGGCGGAGTGAAGAAAAAGAAATTTGGTGGTCCACAACAGGTTCAGTCTAACAGAGCAAAGGTCCCATCTAAACCGAGAAACAGCAAGACAGTGAAACAGGTGGGGATAGAGATTTATAGATACTTAGGCAAATAGTGTTGAATGGATTGGTGGAGACGATAGATGGATGGCTGAGCAGAGTGACGAACCTGCGGGCACACACAATCTTATAGAATATATAATGCAGCAGAGTTAGTAGCTATATGTACAGACTGCACGTTGACGTGTATGTTTTTATGCCAGTTTGTAAGGGTATTTGTGGTAGTGACTTGTTCAGGGTTGTAGCCTCCTGTACTGTATAAATATTTGGTTGACATGCGTATTTGTTTTGTAGCTTTGATGTCACAAGTATTTTATTAATTGGTACACAGGCAGACAGACAGACAGACAGACAGGCAGGCAGGCACAGGCAGGCAGACAGACAGATAGACAGATAGACATGTGGCAGACAGATAGATATGTGGATGGCCATTGAGTGAACAGACAGACAGGCAGACAGGCAGACAGATAAGCAGGCAGGCAGGCAGGTACTTTATTTTCATACAGACTCTACTTGTACACGTTAGGATTTTTTAAAGCAAACCAGTCCTTGCAAACAACAAAGTCATACGGTAGATTAACTAATGGACTTGGCCTTGAATGTCAGTCAAATAATCTATCTAAATCACAAGATTAGGTGACAGTTTTGAAAGTTTTCTGAGGACATGGCAGACATACAGACAGACAGAGAGACAGGCAAACAGACAGACAGACAGACAGGCAGCAGATAGACAGGCAGATAAAAAACATTCACTCACTTACACACATTCACCTAGTCAATTCTACAAACAATAATGTCAATGCTGTTGCTTTGTGTCTAGCTCTTGGGAGAACTCTACGCTGACAGAGAATACCTTGAGAAACTGAGCACAGACACAGGTAAGACAGCAGATCACCAATTGACTTTGTGTACTCGTGTTGACAAACCAAACTTACTAACACATCACACTTACCGCATTGCAATTTGTTAGATTTTGTTCATGGACATCAGAATGTTGATGTCTATCACTTAGTCCGCGAGGGTCTCACCTACCTGGACACTCGCTCCGAATTCTGGCAACAACAACAACCCATGTACGCACGCAAACAAGAGCGGGAGCTGCGTAAATGGAAACCAGCTCAAAGGAAACCGAAAAAGAAGTGAGACAAATGACGAGATGTTCCGAGTTGTATAAGGGGTGAATGGTTTGGGTTTTCGATAGGGAGGGACCTGATCCCACTGTGGTGATTGTGCAGAAGCTTGAAGAAATAGAAGACGGTTAGTGCAATGTCTGTGAATAATGAAGATAAGTATTGTTGGCTAAGTAACCGTTTGTATGTGTCTTTGTGACACATTGACTGGATCTCAATGTTTGTGTTGCTCATAGTTACTGACTTCATTTGGAAATTTCGTATCGTCCGTGTGTCGTCCGTTTGAGTGCTCAAACTCCAAACATTTAGACAGATGGAAAGAATGTTTAGGCAGGCAGACAGACAGACTTAGTCTCGTGTACACAAGCATTTCTGACTTAAGTAATATCAAACATCACATCTAGACGACATGTTGACTATGTTCATATTACACATGTAGAGTAACAACCTGGCTATGTCTGTCTAATCCTCATTCTTTTTTCTGTAAATGTGTTAGAAAGATCGTTGATTTGGTCTTCTAAATGCCTGGTTGAGAAACACGAGTAACATGAAATTGCTTTAATTAGTAGTGATTGTGTGTAGCTTTGGATGTGGGCAATGCTGAGGAGAGTCTTGAAAAGGCTAAGGACTGTATGAAGTTTGTGGAGCCATACTCAGAGAGTGAGCTACCGAATAAGGAAGACATCATAGGGCAGCTGCACGGATGCTTGGGCAATGCATTCATGGACTTGGGACGTATGGAAGACGCACAAATTCAATTTGAGAAGGACCTGCAGATAGCTCTTGCTCGGTGTGTGTGTGTGTGTGTGTGTGTGTGTGTGTGTGTGTGTGTGTGTGTGTGTGTGTGTGTGTGTGTGTGTGTGTGTGTGTGTGTGTGTGTGTACACAAAGTGTCAAACACATCACATAATTGTTTGATCAAGAAATGGCACCCTACTGTCCTTTCAGGCAAAACCTTGACGCTAAGTCAAGAGCATATGACAATCTCGGTCGTCTTCATGCAAAATCTGGCAACTATTTCAAGGCAGTTGAAAAGTACATGTGGCATTTGCCAATTTAAAAATACATCTAGGTTATTGCCTTCTTATTGCTGCTTGTTATAGTTGGACCGAAAAGCTTCCTCTCAGCAAGACAGCTCTTGAAAAGACATGGCTTTACCATGAAATCGGTCGTTGCCATCTAGAGATGGGAAATTATGATGATGCTCATGATTTTGGTGAAAAAGCACTGGCAGCAGCTCATGAGGCCAAAGACCAAGTGTGGGAATTGAACAGCAGTGTTCTTATTGCCCAAGCAGAAGGTGAGCTATTTATTTTATTTTGTGCAATAGAACTGCTGCACATATTCTAGCAAGGATATAATCAATAACACAGCCTACACACACAAACACACACACACACACACACACACACACACACACACACACACACACACACACACACACACACACACACACACACACACACACACACACACACACACACACACACACAAACGAACAAGGAAACTAACAAACAAACACCACAGGCAATCGAACATTAGATGGGACATAAAATAATACCATCCCTTTGTACAGTGAAGTTGGATGACTTGGCTGCTGCAGTTGAATCATTTGAAAGATCCCAGCGTTTGGCTCAACTGTCAGGAGATCGGGGAGCAGAAGAAGCAATACAAAAAGCTCTGGAGGACCTCAATGCCAAAATGGTGCAAAGCTTGCACGTTGACAGCAGTGGTGAGGCAGAAGGAAACGGAGACGGAGAAGGTGAACCAGAAGGTTACGAAGGAGAAGCCGAATCTGTGACAGGGAATTCTGACAAGGAAACTCACAACACGTAGAGCAATTGAAGCAATAGTTTATTAACACTGACTTCTTAGATACATAAATAACTGTATAACTGTCATCAGACACGACAGTTCTGTACGTCATATATGAGAATGGCCTCCGCTCCAATCTCTAAAGAAAACAATGGATGAGACGTGTGCCAAAGCGTATACTGCACCAGCTTATCTTAAGCTTCATTCACTTTTCTTCACCCGCAATCTTTAGTCACTGTCTGCCTGCCTCTATGCCTGTTTACATGCCTGTCTGACTACCTGATGCCAAGCACCAGTAGGGATTATAAGGGTCGGGACATTTGTCCGACCAAAACACACTGATGTCCTAGTCAAAATTCAGTTAGTCGGACATCATATCCGGCCACAAAGGTAATGCAAACCTGGTAGATCAAACTAAACATGACCGTCTACAGTAGATTGAGCTCAGTTGGATGCTGGTGAACAGAGTACAGTACCATAGACGTCACCAACAAAAAGGGAGGATCTGCTTACAGCCGATACTTAATTAACTTTTTTATATATAATTCGGTGTAAATTAATTTAATGTGGTATAATTAACAATGTATCATTAATAAAGTTAATTTAAAAATAATATAAATAATGAAGTTAATTTAATTTAATTTAATAATTAATGTTTAATCATTTTTAAAACAGAACTTGTGTCCAAGTACATTGAGTGATCTCTGACCCACTTACAAATGTTATAATCCCCACTGAAGCACTACACAAAAATGTACTGCAATACACTTTTTAGTGTACCTTGAAGTTGATCGAGAATTGTGTTCGTTTCTGATCTATAAATCAGCGCCTTTACTGACAACCACTCGTCGTTTTCTAATGGTGCAAGTGTTGGAGAGTTCTAAATCAATGGGGCTACTAAACTTGGTGTACGAAAAATCACACTTTCCAAACAACCTTTCCTGGGGTAATCTGTAGAACGAGAGAGAGTTTGCTGCGGATGACATTGTATTCAACCATCACAAACTTTGCAGCATCAACTACTCCTTGCACTCGACGTTTGATCAACTCGATTTCTTTCTGCACACAAATCGCATGCAATGCACACAACAGAGAGTACACAACAAAGATGAGAGACATGCATCCACAAAAACGAACCAATAGAAAGATGTTAAGGCACACAAGTTGTCAACATAACAGAGACGAAGGTGTAGACATACATGAAACACAAATAAACAGGCAAATCACACAGACAACTAACAATTAATATTTTACATGTCAGTGCATGATCACATTACTAATAAGAAACAAACAGAAATTTTTAGTATCCATACCAAGCGTTTGCTGTTTGGGTTCGAGATCAAAACAGCCTATAACACGCAATCAGATATTTTTCTGTTCCAATGTGTACAATAGTACATAATCATCTACTTGAGATGGCAATATTTCTGCTATTTCTTTAAGACCAGCTGCTCTCATTGTATCACCAGACTCCACAAGATCAACTGTATCAGTGAAGAAAACGTTAGTGTAGGTGTGCAGATTTCTATTGCATGTGAGCGTTTCTCACCTACAGCATCAGCTAGTTCAAGTTGACAAGCAATCTAAGTCACAGAAAATGGAACAAACTGTAGCACAAACACATAACTGCCGTGTGAACACACACACACACACACACGAACGCACGCACACACACACACACACACACACACACACACACACACACACACATGCACACACATGCACGCACGCGCACACACACACACACACACACACACACACACACACACACACACACACACACACACACATGTGCACGCACACACGCATGCACACACACACATAAACGCACAGATGCACACACCACAAACAAGCACGATCATGTGAACAAACACACAACACAAACACAAAAGTATCAACAAATGAATAAAACAAGCATAAAACAAACAATTCAATGTCACATAATCAGACCTCAACTGAACCGCTCACAAAACTGATGTCAGTCATAACATCTGGATTAAGGGTCTGCAAATATTCAATCAATTTACCACGTAGTCATCTCACCACAAAACAGAGTGCTCAACTATAACACCTCAAAGTATCTCGTTGTAAGTCCAGTAAATGAAGTTACAATTCGTTTTCCTAAAAAGCACGATCTCATTTCAATACGGTGTAATTTCACACTACCAATAAATTTATGATGAAAATGCAACGACTCACTCCAGAGCAATTACAACACCACATACAATGTTAAGCATACAGCAATGTACACATACTCACAAACGAGCCACAGTTCACACTTCATATCACTTTGTGTGCAGAGCAAAATTAGAATGCCACAACTCACTATGAAGTAACAAGTAATACTCATACTACGTAACTTGGAAAATAGAAATGTGGCATGCAACATTCAAGTTCTTATGAACTGAAGTTGTCAGAAACTTTTGTCTGACATTTGTACTACAAAGTCACAGAACTAGTCATTTCAATTAGCCGTTCACCTGAAGGGTAAGGTTGTAAACATATATATATATATATATATATATATATATATATATATATATATATATTAGCTAAACAAAGTTCAATGTTGGTGACTTATTCAATCTGATTAAACAACTACAGTAAATATTAAAATATAAAACAATGTAAACTAAACAAACAAATTCATAAACACACACACACACACACACACACACACACACACACACACACACACACACACACACACACACACACACACACACACACACAGAACACACACACACACACACACACACACACACACACACACACACACACACACACACACACACACACACACACACACACACACACACACACACACACACACACACACACACACACACACACACACACACACACACACACACATTCTCATAAACAAATTTCAATTTACCAATCTGTTTAAACGCAACCGTTATCGGATATCTTATTTCTTAATTTGTTAACTTCAACTCACCAGCCAAATCTCTAGGATCTGTGACAGTTGATGAAACGTCAACCTTCAAAAGTGAGGACCATGCAGTACATGTATAACACAATGGATTACAAGCAGAATATACACCTGAACACACAGTCGACACTTTCCAAAGCCCAGCTCAACAAGCTCTTTCACTACAGAATGACAAAAGTTAATTAACTCGTTGTGTCACCATGCAATGCAATCAACCATAAAGATCAAACCTTCAGCTTTGCTCTCCAGAATATTATCTTGCCCTGTTATGCCCATATCAACACTGCCACAAAAAGCGATTTTCAGAGTCACTTTAGATGTTGACATCATATGGAGCATCAAGAGCACAGCATCATGGCAATAACTCACCGTCCATGACTAACATAAAGACCAATATCCGTTGCAGGCAAAAAGACAATTGCAATATTCATGTTTGAACTGAAAGCAATATCCAGACGAGCCTTTTTAGAATACTAAACAAGCAAAACAGACAACAATCCAATACATGCAATGAATCTGAAACACAAATAAGTCATCGCGCAGCAGATTGTATAGTTTAGTGAACATGCACCACACACACACACACACACACACACACACACACACACACACACGCACGCACGCACGCACGCACGCACGCACGCACGCACGCACGCACGCACGCACGCACGCACGCACGCACGCACGCACGCACGCACGCACGCACGCACGCACGCACGCACGCACGCACGCACGCACGCACGCACGCACGCACGCACACACGCACGCACACACACACACACACACACACACACACCACAATTCCTTCCAACAAGCAATGGAAGCTCCAAAACTCAGGAGTGTCACCTCCAAGCAACTGTACATGTAGCAAGTAGACTTTTAGACCTATGTCGTATTACCTTGATCCCACATTTTTCTAGTAGTTGCAAAGAAGGTTCCATGAGGCGACCTTTCTTGGGCACAGCAAGGAGGAGACGGTTTTGCAGTTCTTCTGACAATGAATTCGAATTACGCTCGTCAGAACTAGATGAGTAGATGCGCAACCGATCAGACAGATCATAGGCATGATCAAGATCAACAGAGAGAGAGTGTGTGTCATGTCTACCTATAGCTACTCATCTTCTGACGTAGAATGCAATAACAATGCTACAGAGTTTGCAGGCCAAGAGAGCACGTGGCAGCTTCATGTACAGAAGATAAATGTCACACGCGTATGCTAATATCGTATGATTACGATCTTATAGCAGCTGACGCAAATAAGATGTAAATAGTCATCCGGGAGGTCAAAGTTTTCACAGGTTTTGTAGGCTAGGCAGGCCAGTACAGTACATACAGGTAGTGAAAAACTGGTGCAGCAGCTAGGTCCAGTCCGATGAAAGCTGGATCAATATGGGATCGACTTTCACCAAAAGCTCAACGGCGATTAATTAATACTATTAGTCAGAGTATACGTGATTAAATGCACAAATATATTTAGAGTGTGGCTCAATGAATAGCTTACGCATATAAACAGAAGTGTGTCTAAAGTTTTAGTGTTAGTTAAATTTTTAAAAGTCACGTGATTTAACGCGCGCTACACTGGACCGTGTAAATGTGTAGACTTAGACGGTACCGTCCCTGTTACGTATGTAACGTACACGTACACACTAAAAAATTGCTTCTCTTTTCTGTTTAGATGTCCAATTGCTTCTAGACAGCAATGCACGCGCGAGAACAGCAAAGCGGCAGAAATTTCCTAGCCTCTTGGTAACATACCCGAACAGTCATCTCACAAAAACGCCATCAAAAAACATGAGGACAATACATACGTAAAAATAGCCACACTTCAATCAAGCACTTGCAAAGCAAACTTTAGCGACCGTCACTTTTTGACTTCCACTCGATACCAAAGTCTGTTTCCTTGCAAGTCCTAGCAACACAAAAATGTGCAACTCAACACAAAAAGCTATCCATACAAAAACGAAAATCTGATCATACCAGACTACACCATAGTCCTCGACCGTTTGCATTACCGTATACTCCAACCCATTGTAAAAACAACCTGTGAAAAATTAATTTTAAATTAGATATTGAAGTGTGTGCCTTCAATGAAGACTTGCCGGCCGTGTCAGGAGCCGGAAGGCAGTGCCATCTCTCCAAACTGCTCGCATCTTCGCCACAGGTACTAAAAAATTAAAATATATATAGAAATATCCCTTTATGCCGGGTTTACATTAAAGGCATAGCTTTGAAGGTGTTACGTGCTCCTTACGTGCTTTTGCGTTTTCTTACGTCCTTATGTGTCTGTTCACATTAAAACGCCGAACGCAAAACGCGGAGACCTAGAGAGACGCAAGTAAATAGACTCGGTTTCTATTCTTGCGTCTTGCGTCTCGGTTTTTTATATCAACCTGACTTGTGGGGTGATGATAGTCCCGCATTTCTAATGGAAGAACGTCTAATTGAGAGCGTTCGTTTGTTCATTGTATGTTTACATCGCAGAGACGCATTTCCTCTATCAAATTGTGATAGACTCCTTGCTGGAGCCTTTTGGCAGGAACCGGAGCGACCCATTCTCTCTTCCTTTTCCTCTGTTGTCGTTTAATTAAGAGACAACGCAAGCGCCAAAATCGATGTTGCAATCACTAAAACAGCTTCTTAAAAATTTGTAGCGTACGTTAAATTATGTTGTTGAAAGTCACAAAAGGCTAGCGCGTTAACCAGAAGACGCAAGACGCAAACGCGTTAAATGTAAACGCAGTTTTAATGTGAACAGAAAAACGGTGCAAGGAGACGCAAGACGCAAAGACGCAAGACGCGAACGCAAACACGTAAGGATTTGCGTCTTTAATGTAAACCCGGCCTAAGTCAATAGCTCTCTATACGTAGTGTGATAACTATGCGTAGGCTTCGGTAACACAACACAAGACTTAATATACTCATGACAGTAGTATCCAACTCTGCATAACTTTACTAGCGTTATCACATGAATTCTCACCACCAGTAACTTTCCCCTTCAAACGGCGCCCTGTCATCGTGTTTGTACTCTCTACCATCGTATTTACACACTGAAATACAAACGAGAGCGCAAACTAGAATCAAACCTACGGGCCGGGTAACAAACAAGCAGCACCTCCGCAAGACATCTTGTCTTCAGCAAGTGACATACCATCCGGACACGTGCAATAATACGAATACGGCGTGTTCTGACAACCGCGCGAGCATCCGTCGGTATTCAACAAACACTCGTCTACATCTAGACACAGGCAAAAATAAGCAAGTGACTTGAGTACAGCATTTTATCATTTACTTCACGAGGTATCTCACCTTCATACTCGAAATTGGGACAGCACCATCCTGGCGAGCCGTGACCGCGTACGACGGCATTCGGTTGGATGCCATCTCCACAAGACATGCTGTATGGACAGCTAAACGACGGACACTTACACTCCCATTCAACACAACAGTCGGACGTCCGTCGCTGGAAATACACACTGTCAGCAGGACACTCTATCTCTTCCCGTGGACAAGGACAATCCACGTTAAAGCAAAAACCAATTACTGACACAAACAACGCAAGAGTAGCACAACAAATTCACAAAAAATGTTGCAATAAACGATAAAGCGCAATACCGGAAGAATTGACTGGACGGTCACAAACGCCGGTACCACTGGCTGCAAGTCATACCAAGAGAAATTTCACCGGTCATTGATTATTAACGCGTGACGTCATTGGCCTACCTGAACACTTAACTTGCGTCGTCCCTACAAACCACTCGGCCGTACAACTACCGCAATAGTTCGGTCTGCAAACGGCATTCCGATGTGACGGACAGTGAGCATCGTCGCACGGATTCTTGTCGCAGTATACAATCGGTACATCATCGGGACACACTGCAGTAGACGCAAAAAAGCATTAGAACGAACACAGAACGGTGAGACAAACGTACATCCTAGAACAGGTCCCGGATCCGGATTGATTTCGATTTCGCAGAGAGAACCGTTAAATCCGGGAAGGCACTCGCACGTGTAGCCATCAAATGAAGTCAAGCGGGCATTATTATCGGTACAGTTAGGATCACTCGCGCTGCCACCACACAGACCATCATTCTGGCACAGATTCGGCAAAACGGTTACTTTCACGACAAGAATAGCAGAAAAGAGACCACCGCCGTCTTCCACGGAAACTCTGAACTCGTCGTCACCAGTGAAATGTTGGTTGTCTGGTTTATACAATAAATTAGCGGCAATAAACGTTAGGTCTCCAATAAAATATCCAGCCGAAAGATTAGCCGCATGCCAATCGACAGGAAACGCTTGTGACGGTCCCACAGCGTCTAGCCATACGCTTGCGTTCACTGAACCATATCTCGGTTCATCCAAGGAAATCTTCAAGTCATCGTGTATGCCGTCGAAGTCGTATGCGCCAATGCGAGCCGCGAGAAAACCGCCAGTGCGATTCGCTTCCACGTAGCTCGTGACCGACGTACTCGAGTCGACGACGCGGCCGTCACCGAAGAAAAACACGCTCGGAGCGTCGTTAACGTTGGATATGGTAACCGTCAAAACGCCACCGTCACTGAGTGCCGAGTTGTCACCAAATGGGATTTCCGTTATTTGCACGCCAACTGTATCGGTACCGATGCAGTCGGCACAAGGAGTGTAAGTTATATGTCCATCAGCAGTTATGGACGCTTTACCGAGACGCGGCAGTGACGTCAGAGAGAACTCCACCTTGTCTTTCTCCAAATCGGTATAGGACAGAGAGTAAGGGAGGGTACCCGTGCCGACACCTTCCCTAACTGTTATACCGCCGGCCGGTAGTATTAGATTGGGCTTTGTGTTGACCGTGTAGTTAAGAATGCGAGCAACTGCGAACTGAGTTTCCCTACTTAGAAAAGACGTCGCATTCGTTGAAGGAAACGACGTCGAGTTGTCATCAGCGCGTCGTCTTCTGCTTCTAGCATAAACACTGCCGATAGGGGTCCTTGAACACATCTAGAACGATACCAATGTTCGTAATCCATCTGACAAAATTCAGTGTAATGAATAGCGGCGTACGTAAGCTATAAGATAGCCCTCATCGTAATTCACCGAATTCTCGATACCACAAGAGGCGGAAACCTCAATCCAACGATTCGAGTCTATACCACAGAAACATACGTATACGTACTGTCTGAAAGCAATCTATAGCACAATTAACTTACTGTAGTCCCAATATAGCAGCTCAGGATAAGCACCATTCCATTCAAGTTCGGTGCTAAACGAGACGTTCAACTTCAGAGGTCCTTGCAGCTCGTCTTGACCTACAACCGTAACGTAGAAACTCGGACCCGACAGTTGAGTGAACCTAAACGCAACAACGTACACACTACAGAGAGATTATTAGCTAATATTTACTCTTGTACACGCTTGTTCAACACTCTCCCTGTTACTTTACTTGTCGCATTTGCTGGTCGGTCAGTAAGTCTGTCATCTGTCTGTCATCTGTCTGTCTCTTCGTCTGTCCGTCTGGCATGCGCGCTTGCCCGTATCTACACATTACACGTGTCTGTATCAGCCCCGACCTGCCAGCAAGATGCCTTGCAGTCTCCAACATGGTGACATACGGGTTACTAACAAACGGTACTTCCGGCGAGTACCGCACAGTGAGATCATCGAACGACAAGAATCCCATCGCCAGGGATCCACCCTCTTCCATTCCTTCAGAACAAACACGTAGAACATGTGCAAACACCGTAACTCCAAAAACACACCACACCTCGACTCGTTTCAGCTTCTATTTGATAATGTTCGTCTACTACTCGAGTTACGTTCGTTATTGTAGAGTTTGCGCCATAATTCTTTAGACTAGCAGCAAGGTCCTCTCCATTCACGGAAGTTACCAGCGCGTCTTGATCGCCTGTAGCATTAGAATTATACAATTACAAATTTCAGTTACATTATCATTTTTAAATTTTCATTTATATTATAATAAAATAAAAAATATACAAAAAAATTAAAATAAAGAAATTAAAAATCAATAAACGGAAATAAAATATTTCATCTTATAGAGTTAATTAATATGCAACGGCTTACGGATGACTGCAATAGAAGGAAGCACAACGTCAACGCATTGATGAGAGAGATCACAGACTCTAACAGTGTGGTATGATACTCGTCCGGGTTCCAATCGAAACGAATTCTCCGCATCGGGATCCTCTCCCTAAACAAGTCACGTGCAAAACCATTCCAGCAACAACAAATGACAAATCACGGCCACCTTTGCTCGCGCGATCAGCTCCGATACGTCGCCAACGGCTCTTCCGGCAAGAATGAGAGAGTCGGTGTCGATTATGGCGTCGCTACCGCCAGCAAAGTTGACCTCGATCTCGGGCAATATGTCGTCCATACCTTCACGTGTGCCGATGATCCAATCTAGATGTATAACAACGTGCATCGAGCAATTAATTAACAACTGTTGCACAAAGAGGTATACAAACAATAGAATGTTACATATTGTGTCGACTTGACCGGATAGGACACTCCACGAGATGCCAAGCGTCTCTGTAAATCTCGATCTCACAATGTCTACCCTCACTGTCACATTCTCGTTCTCCACTAGAGACTCCGAGAAAAGATAGTCGACCGACTGTCTCACGAGAGTGTCGTTGAGCGGTCGAGCTACGTATGTGACACCGACACTGTGTGCTACAGTACTCAGACCGGCTCCATTGATGGCGATCACAGACGCATAGTACGTCATGTTGTCTTGAATAATACCTTCCAGTGAAGAGTTAGCAGCAAATGTTTTCAAACCGACAGACCGAAACGACTGGATATCACTAGAAGCGTAAGAGCCACCAATAGCCCAGCGATACTCGCTAATAAAACTCTCCGGATCGTGGAACTTCCATCGAGCTGCGATAGTGCTGTTGCTTTTCTGATAGGTGGCCGGCTCGTTGGCCTTCCATGCCGTGTCGATGTGATCGATAGAGACGAGCAGTGGACGCGTGACGTCGATAACAACGCCATTAGAGGAGACAATCACAGCACGTCCCGACGCAGCAATCGCTTTGACGGTCAAAAAATAAGTTGCAGGTTGATTGTATGAAGTGTCGATTGGAGGGAGAGTGGGATCCACGATGCCTATGATTACCGACCGGTTACTGTAAGGCCACAGGGTAAGATTGTCCAAGCTGAACGAGATTTCTCGAGGTCCAACGCGTGAACAGTTTCTTTCACATCCGTGATGGCCGCAAGGACCATCCACACAAGCTCGACACGGACGAGAAATAGACTAAATAAAAAATACAGAAAATACAATAAAAAATTGTACAAATTTGCAGAGAATGAAACGACCGTACTCTGAACTCGACGACGTCGTTCAGTAGAGGACGCGAACCGACAGCGGCTTGAAACTCGACAAAAGGTGCAGTCCAGTCATAGAATGGCGACCCGTGAGCACACGGACCGTTTACCTTTCTCGACACTTTTACGTCTCGTACGTACATCACGGCGATGGGAGGATCGAAAACCTTATCCACGGGTGGCACTTTACCATCACGATTCCACGCATGAAAAATGAGTCTCGTATCGAACGACAAAAATGGGATGCCGTGCATGACGGCGATGCGTGCGCCATTCAATTTGACGACAACAGAATGCTCGACAATCGATGATTCCGTCTGTGAGTGTTCAAATAGAAACGAGTACTCGTTAAAACTTGATGTTAGATCGGATGTCTGGTCAAGTGTTATGGTCTGAACGTCGGCCGAATCGTTGGCAAAACGTGACCAGAGGATCAATTGAGCAGGAACCGTCGTCGTGGATGAGATACTGTAAGCTGAAAACGACAGCAAGTTAATTTAATCCGTCGCCAAATAGCAATCAAACCATTAACTAACCTGGTCGCAGTTGCATGCCCACCGCCGTATAAGCAGTCGACGACGTGTCTAGAAAAAACGAAAACGCCATTAATTAACCCCGATTCCCGGTCGATTCATGACACAAATCATTACTGAGAGCAAAATCGCCGACGGAGTTTACCGGTCCGTTCCAAAACACAGCAGATGTGATGGCATAACTCGCCAAGCCTTGCGTCCCTCGTGCAGCTCGGAGCGAAAAACTTACGCTGGTACCCGACAAGGAAGCATCTATTGTGGCAGAGTAGGCTCCACTTAAGAGCGTTCGACTACCCGTGTCCTATATCCAAACAGTCCATTGCAAACGTAACAGAAACGAGAATAGCTCCGACATGCATGCTGCTTACCACTATGAGTGTGATGTTAGTTCCTAACGGTCCGCTTTGCACTTGACTAGCTCGATATTCCAAGTTCTGTTTCATCGGTGATGGAATGCCCAATAGACTAAAAGACATTAGATAGAATATCATAAGTGACCCTGATATCCATTTTTTGTTTCAAGTTCTTCGTGTCTGTCTGTCTGTCTGTCTGTCTGCCTGTCTGTCTGTCTGCCTGCCTGCCTGCCTGCCTGCCTGCCTGCCTGTCTGTCTGTCTGTCTGTCTGTCTATCATAAACTGACTTGAATCACACAATTACGTACAACTTACCCTGATTGCACCAACTTGGACCATTCATTGTCTGAGCCGTTGAGCCTGTAATGCCTCGACAAAGGACATGGGTTTTCAGAGACCTCGCTATCGCCATCGTACATCGGCTTCACCAGACTGTGTGTGATAACTCCTTCCATACGATCCGTTCGGCTCTGATATACACGATCACTTGACCAATCACCACCATCCTTGACGTCACCACCAACTGGATCGCCCGTGTCAATCACTACAGGTTGGCTCTCAACAACTGTTTTTAACCCAGCTTCGTTTCTTACTTCCATGTGAATAGAATATGCCACAGTGGAAGACAGGTTTAAGCCTGAGAATGTGTGGCTCTGACGTAGTTCTACACCCCCAGACAACACAATATTTTCAACAACTTTCGAGGCTCTTTCAAAATCTGTCAGAGACTGCCTTGATGAGCTATTCCCACAATCGATCCTTTGATAAAGTCCTATTGTGTATGACTCGATGCCACTTTCGTTATCAGTAAAATTCCACCAAGTGACTGTTATGTGACTCGAATCTGTGCTGAACTCTAAATAACTGTCATCAATTGATTGTGGATTAACCATTTCTGCATCAAACCCTGCAAGCAGGTAGCCCCTCTGAGGAACAGTAGTGTCTATGATAACACCACGGTCAGACACAGAAGATACACAATGACCAGCACGATCCACTGCTCGAACAGTGACAAAATATTCTAATCCATGTTGCAGACTAATACCACTTAGAGTCACACCTGTATCAATACTGACACTTTGAAACCCAGCAACATCAAACTGAGAGCTATAGGCACGATCAGAATCATCACAAAATGACAGAAGCATCGTTCTATTATGTTTAGCAGTTCCAACAGCAAAGTCGTATCTCTGTATAGGATTTTCCGATTCAAACGCTGTCCAATGAGCTGTAATGTCTGTTGTCGACGATTGAAAATGATTCAAAGTTATGGTTCCAGCCGCTATTCCCTCAACGTATCCGACGTATACTCCATCTGATGTTGCCTCAGCTGTTGCCCCAGAAACGCTATGTGCCCTCACAGTAAAGTAATATCTAACTGTACGAGCAGTTAATTCCAAGTTATTGATCGTATACGAGGTGTTCATGCCCACTGACATAAAGGGAACGATATTAGAACGTGTGGCAGGGTAACGTCGATCAACACCAACACTCACTTCGTATTCCGTGATTCTCTGAGAGGCCGGCTTGTCACCAAAGACATCCCAGTTTGCACTGATACTACGTGCTGACTTCTGATAGTCAATGTCTTTGCCTGCCACTAAACCATCTCTCACAATGCCTGGTCGAAGAGGCTTAATATTAAGACTAACTCCATTGCTCTTTAGTACTCTCACTCGACCAGCAACATCAGTTGATTTAGCAACAACTCGATATGTCTTTCCATCTTCAAGCGACAGCTGATTGTTTGACCCTTGGTAGTACCCTGATGAGTCCGGATTGAGTGAGCTGTACGTCTGAGATGACCCTGGATCAATACTTTCAATCTTCCATTCTGAATTCACCGCAGGACACACATCTCCGAAACTCCAAACGGCTGTTAATCTGTAAACCGAATCCACATACTCAGCGTCTATCCCACGGTTTGAGCCATCATTGATAAACGAGTCTGTTGGTTGTAGACTGGGTGCAACACGCATCTTTTCACTCACCACAGAAGAATAGAGACAAAGAAAATTGAAAGCCCGGACGGTGACGTAAATATGATCAATCCCGGACAAATCCAGTGTTCTGAAAACGTACTCGCTTGCATTAGCAGACAAAGATGTGAACCCAACGACATCATCGGTTCCCTTCCTTGTACCCAAACCAACCTCATACCTCACAATCGACGACTCATCGTCCCGAAATCCATACCACTTCACGTGTAGATAGTCTGTCAGTGTCACACAGCCTCCAGCCAGTCGCTCCGTTGTGTTACTACCATTAAAGTCGATTCGTCCGACGTCCGACAATACTTGAACAGAACCGCGTAATGGAGCTGTGCTGTCAACCTGAATGGCATTCGAATATCCCATCGAAGTTAGACTGACAAGGTTTGTTACCTTTAAGCTAACGTAAATCTCTCGGTTGATATCAAAATTGAGATTCTTTACGGTCACACTAGAAGCAGTGTGGGGTAAACGAGTAAAAGACTGAAGAGTCGTGTCGCCTCTGTGATATCCAACAGCATACTCAACATAATCCAAACCACTTTCCGCATCCCAGAATCCCCACCAAGAGCACGTGACTGTATCATTCGCTGATAGAACAGCAGACGGACAGGACACCTGTAATAAGAGTCACACACTCACACATAAACTTACTCTGCACATTTCCTAAAATTTTCTCACCGTGCCGACTGTTGGTCTCGATGTGTCATAAACAATTGCATTGCTAGTAGTCTCACTCTTCCAACCTGCTTCGTTCCACACGCTCACTGTGAAGTAGTGTGGCAAACCGTCGCTCGATCGAGTGGCAGTGCCGTCACCGATGGAGTCATCAACCGTCAGTGTCCTCTCTTGCAGGTCGTCTCCCCCAGGATACGTTCCAAGCCGATACTGTGCTGCTCCCATCTGTCTGCTTTCTGTCTCCCTTATTTTCCAGCTGACGGAAAGTGCGGATGCCAAATTGTGGTGCAAAGCGGCGCCGACGTTGCCAGCAGCTCTCGTTCCGACATGCAGGAAAGAAATGTCGGCTGGCGTTGTGTCTATTCTAACTCCATTGGAAGTGGCTTCCAATACGACGCTACACATTGTCACAGCTCGAACGGTAACATAGAGCACGCGTGTCGTCTCTGCAAGGCTGGGGAGCAGCGCCTGAGCTCGTCCGGCACCAGGACTGCTTTGACTTGCTTCCTCGTTTGTCACCATGAGACCAATTGTTGTGAATGGCTGCAGGGCCTCGATTTCTGATCCGCTGTAACCTATTGCCCACTCATAGCGATCTACTTCACAAGACTCGCTTATAAAACCGTCAAACGTGGCTGTGATTGAAGTAGTGTCTCTCTGAAACTCGATATCACTGCTTGCATCCGGACCGTCCCTCACAGTTCCAGCAGAATCACCACCACTGACCCTTAATTTAAAAATCAAATAATTTAAAAATTGCATGCAAAAACATTTTAATGATAGAGCGTACATACCGAATACGCTTTGATTTCATTTCAGGAGACACATTACCCGAGGCATCGACTGCTTTCACATAAACACGGTAGAACGGTCCGAATACTGAATCTCCAATGGTCAGGTTCAGTCCGTCAACAATTGCTGTCGTTCTCAAGCCCATGCTCACAAACATTCCGTTTGTCGTCACTGACACGTTGCCCGGATCTTCTACAACATCAAGAAGATATTCCACAATCTTCGTTTCGTCGTCGAACCCTGACCAACGACATTGAATAGTATCAGTGCTCGAAATGACAATGTTTCCGCGGTCGTCAACGAGTACATCACTGGCATCCTGACCCGAAGGCAGGACGTCTACAGAGAGAACTTGAGGAGGGAAATCATCAACAATAAAGCCGTCGGTCTCATGAGTGGCCATCAATCCAGCTTTATTCACTGCTGTAACTGTAACAATGTATTTCCCACCAGAAACAAGTTCTAAGGAAGTCTTGGTCCATGACGTTGCGTTTCCAGCAAGCCTTTCAGCAATGGGACCATCGAGTGTGACAGGAGGCCAGACCCTCATTCTTGAGCCACTCTTAAGTTGCAGCAGTGACACCTCATGATACTCAACTCCCGACTCAACATCGACAAGCTCCCATATTGCATTCGCCTGTGACCGATTCGTTTGATACTGAACGTCCTCTATAGCGTCAAGACCGTCACGAAGATAAACGAGTAGAGGTGGCGTCGTGTCGACGAGAAAGCCATCTGACTGTCTGGTTACTTGTTGTTCTGCTCCGTTCACAGCAGTCACGCTGACAAGAACGCGGTCGCCATCATCAAAGTGAATATGTGTCCACTCGAAGCCATCTGAACTGCTTGGTAGACTGTCGCTCCCTACCACCTTACTGAATGCTTCTTCTTTTCCTTGTGTTTTTACTTCCACTTTGTATCGTGCAATACCTGAATCAGGGTCTGAGAAGCCATTCCATGTAGCCGCTACAACATTAGAATCTGAAGTAATGTTTACATCTTGAGCAGGATTGCTACCATCTTGAACTATGCCGCCAACAGGATCGGTTGTATCGACCAACACTAAACAAAATATGAGGTTTCAAAGACTAGTATCAATGTAGTTTGCGAATCATGCAATGATAGAAATTTATGACAATGATGTTTGGTACATAAACAAACAACTGATAGACAGTGATTAACAACAGACAACACAGACAGACAAACAGACGGACACACACAGACAGAAACAAAGACAGACAGAAAAACATATCTGTAGTTGACAGACAAACAGATAGACAGAGACAGACAACAGACACAAACAGACAAAGAAACCGACAAACATAAAGACATACAAACACACTATTTAACAGATAAACAAAAAGACAGGCGCAATAGATCAAAACAACAAACAATATACATGCTACACTTGCACCACCTCTATCACCTACCTCCATCAGATGTTGCGGCAGAATTGATCATATCTACTCCTCCATGAATCGCTACAACAGTAGTATAGTACGTCATCCTGTGTTGTAGACTCAGTTTAAAACACAAATTGTCAACAAAACTGTCTACTTCAGTCAAATCCAAGACGTCCAGTGCTCCTGCTCTAGTACCAACACCAACTTTATAACCAGAAATACCGCTGTGAGGGTCTCCAAATCCCTTCCAATTAGCACAGATTTCATTGGTATCGTTTTGAAAATCAATATCATCTGATTGGCCATCATTAACAAGCCCAACTGTTGGACCAGTATGATCAATAACAAGTGGTTGAGAAGCAAAAGATGTTGCAGTAAGCTCAACTAAAATCAAAAACGTAAGCCGAATTGTCAATATAGAAACAACAGCCTCCTTGGCAAGCTGTCATATAATCAGTTGTCTATATACACTCTCCATCAGTTACCGTCAATGTTTTTCATACTCTTGCCTTTTCATCTTCCTTAGAATGTCGGTCAGTCTCTCAATCAGTACTCATCTGTCTGTGTCTGTCTGCCTACCTGCCTGCCTGCCTGCCTGCCTGCCTGCCTGCCTGCCTGCCTGCCTGCCTGCCTGCCTGCCTGCCTGCCTGCCTGCCTGCCTGCCTGCCTGCCTGCCTGCCTGCCTGCCTGCCTGCCTGCCTGCCTGCCTGCCTGCCTGCCTGCCTGCCTGCCTGCCTGCCTTCTGTCTGTCTGTCTTTCTGCCTTTCTGTCTGTCTGTCTGTCTGTCTGTCTGTCTGTCTGTCTGTCTGTCTGTCTGTCTGTCTGTCTGTCTGTCTGTCAATTTCTTATCTGTCTATCTCTCTTTGTTTTGTGCAGTGAAACGTTATCTGACGAAAGCTTAAACAAAATAACTCACCTCTGTTTGTCACCTTGACCCTAGTGTATGTTGCTTGACCATCAGCAACATCAACAGTAAGTTTTACTTGTGCACCTGTGTAGTTCACTGCCGTCCATCTCACTAGATCCACTTCTCTTTTTGAAGACCCCAGTCCAACGTACACATTAGCCAATCCAGATTCAGCATCACTGCACACCATAACACAACAACCATCAACCCAAATGTCACAAAATCAATCAAACAGTCAACGATACCTTGCATTCAATTGCAGCAACAAAAACCCAGTAGTCGAGTTAAACAGCTCCACCCTGACACCTTCAATTACAGGTGGTGTTGTGTCGATGACCAAGGGTGTGCTATGTCTAACAGTCGTCACAAGAGCACCACCATGCACCACATTATTAACTGCCGACACAGTTACATAGTATTTCTTTCCATGCTCCAACTCAACAGGACTTGGAAGATCTGCTAGATATGCCAGACCAACATGCGTCAAATCTGCAACAAAATGTCTATCACACTGCATTTACAGTATTTCTCATTCCTCGTTTTACTCTACCTGATGTTTCCCTATCTTCTTGTTGTGGATCAGATTCTGCGTAGACGTCGCAAGCGCCCAGACTTGAACCGACACACCATGTGTACCCATATATGCCACTCTCATCATCATGAAATCCATCCCAGTTAGCTACACAAGTAAATCACAATCATTGAACAGCCAATAATTCATAAGTTTATTAAAGTGCAAATATCTAGTATATCCAAACTACTTTACACATAAATAAACAAATAGCATAATAAATAGTCAAATTCTAGTAGTTCAAAAGCATAGAGTAGCTCTTGGTTCAAAAGTCAGCCTATGCCTGGGCTAGCTACAGGTCTAGTTGAATGTTATGAAAAATACTCACAGTTGCCCAAGCAGATCTAGAAATGAACTACATCACAATATCTGATTTCACACAAATGTTCTAAAAACGCACCACACACACATATGCTCGTTTGAGTCTATACCTGCAATGTAGTGTGTGGCTTTTGAGTACGCAACTTCTTCTAAAGAAGTCTGACCAAGAAACACGGTTTCAGATTCAGGACCATCAGTTATCCGCCTACAACAGGACAGTGATGGATTTATGTTCAATACATAGCAACATAAATAACAGTTGCTTATTCTCAAATGCAATTAATATCAGCAATGACATTGACTGCCTAAAGCTACTGCACTGTTACAGCCTACCTCCCTTTAGAAAGAGGTGACTCTTTGATGCATCTATCAGCAAATACGGTTGGACACCCAACAGACACTTCCTCGTCTAACACTGCGTTTCTAATTGGTCCAGGTGATGGAGGAGTTAAGTCGACAAGTATTGGTTTTGATGAGATTGTTGACATGTAGCCAAGCTTGTTAGTCACCTTGACATTGATGTGGTACAGCCTATTGTGTTCAAGATTAAAATTGGACCACGACATCTCCAGAGTGTTGCCAGCTCCAAGTCGAATGTAGTGCTGGGTGCCATCAGAAACAGCCAAATCCAAACCCACTTGTAATACAGAGTCATAGAGAAGACACAGCTTATCGTCTTCATTATAATCAAATGACAAACACTTTGGCTCTTCTAATGCTAAACATTCTTGAGCACACAAGTCAGCAGACATGACATTCATTGAAGTAGCAGCAGGAGAAACAGGTAAACGACCATTCTTAATTCAATAGAAACATATAAAGAACTACACAAAATATTGAATGCAATAATTCCAACCTGTGAAGAGCCAAAGCCATTCAAAGGATCTAAAGATGTATCTGGTTCAGTTGACAATTCAGCTGTTGCGAATTCACTCCACGCCAATTGCTGATCTCCATACTGTCCTGCACCAAGACCAACTGCTACTAGCTGAGCGTCTTGAAGTGGTGAATTGTATGCCACCATAATAGTAGCAGAAAGATCTGATGGGTGGCTTGTGAGAGTGTATGATGGCAAAATCCAACCAGTCGGAAGTGAGACATCATAACTAGGCAGTTCACAGACACCATATGACTTCATACCCTCTAGGTTTTCAGCAACAACTGTGAAATACAGTCTCACGTTGTTGACAAGAGATCCAGCGACAGTCAGTGATAAACCTCTGATGGTCTGTTCCATTAGTACATCGTTCTCACCAGGAATGCGACCAATATAATATGACTTCTTGACAGAACTAATATCATCTGATACATGCACAGCAATTTCATATGCAGGATCACGATTAGATCTTCCTGGTAACTGTCGAACATAGCAAAGTCTTGTGTCCATCTCAATATCGGGATTGTTCGAGAATATAGAAGACACAATTGGTGGTGATTTGTCACTAATTTGATTAGTGTGAACAAACATGTTAAGATCAATAGGAGGTGTTTGGTAACTCCATAAATCTTTTGAATAAATAGTTCTCTTTTCAGAGACAGCATCACGAATAGTTTTTGTTGTCAATAGCAAGTTTGTTGATGCAAGCGTCAGATCCATGTTTGATCTGTCAGAAAAATGCCAGCATTCTGGTCACCACATACCCTGAAACAGACTGGTGTGTGTGTGTGTGTGTGTGTGTGTGTGTGTGTGTGTGTGTGTGTGTGTGTGTGTGCGCGCGCGCGCACACACACACACACATGCATATATGTGTGACTCACCCGACTACTAGTGGCCACCTGCTGAATGATGCATTAACATAAGTTGGATAGCGAGCTTCAATTAGTTTGCCACTAATCGAGACCTCAGAATATTGTAGATTTCCCTGTCTGGCATAGCCATATGTGTCAGCTAAGATGCTTGTAGTCAGTGTTGACTATGTGACAAACCAACAAAAACATAATAAAGTTATCAATCAAGAACAGCCACATGTTCAATTCAACAGATTTACACTCAAAATTGCATAATACAATAAAGTTTAAAATCAAACGTTGCAACAATGCAACCATCATAAACTCATCAAATTATAAGTCTAAAATAGTTTGAAATACAACTTGCCTTCAGTTCTTTGCCTAGAGCAGAGAAGCTGACATCGAAAGCGACTGCATAGTAACCTTTTGCTCCAAACTCTACAATCAAAATGTCAATGTCTAGTTCAAACAACTATAGCAATATCAAATCATACGAAATGTAACAGGAACGGTTGAAACAACAAATGATGTCTGGTATTCAAAAAATGTTTCATTTGAAAACAAAAAGCTTTGTGTCTCCTCCATGATAAGGTCATAGGGTTGTGGAAACTCTGAGACAAATGATTCTCTAAGTTCACTTGTTGACCCAATAGCCTACATTAACACCAAAAATATTAACTGTGAAATTGTCAGATGATTTCACATTCTAGATAGAAACCTGAGTTAAAGATGCAGCTCGAAATTCATTAGCAACTTCAGTTACTTTCAATGGATCTACTCCAGCTGCTCTGAGTCTGCTATCAAGTTTTCTCAATGTCAAACTGTCTAAATCAGTTTTGTTTGCTGTTGATTCTGTTGTTTACATAGTGTCAATTAAACCACTGTCCAATTAGACCATAGCTTGTGTTACCTGGGTTGCACAATGTATCGAAGATAGACTGGTTTAGAACTGACAAAGAAGGTGAACAGTCCAGTGTATTTGGATGACAAAGTTGTGCAGTCAATGTGACAACAATCTCTTTATCGGAGACAATAGCGTTGCCTTCCAAGTACACCCTGACTTGATCAGTTGCATTGACATCAACTTCAAAGCTAAAATTCATTGCTAAACACATTTGAAAATTAGGTATTTGCTTAGTATTAATAACCATTTAGAATCTAGACACTTACATGAAGCAATGGTATTAGACCAGCTGCCGATCATAAATGTTACATTGTTACCACATGGATTGTGCTTGACTGTCAGTAGTGTTGGAAAATTGGCAAATCCATATTGCAACAATATACAAGCTGTGATGCTTGAGCAATCATCTTCAATTGAGTAGACATGAGAGAGACCTTGAATCAGTGACAACTCTAAACCAGGACAACCTAACAAGAATTAACCCAACAATGAACTATAGCAGAACCTCAGGGCTTTGACTCATAGTGTGTGTGTGTGTGTGTGTGTGTGTGTGTGTGTGTGTGTGTGTGTGTGTGTGTGTGTGTGTGTGTGTGTGTGTGTGTGTGTGTGTGTGTGCAATCATTACATTTCCACAACACAAGTCATCAATAAAATCCTGTATGTTTTCATCTTTCACACAATGCATTTATAGATACTTTACCTTGACTGGGATGCATCAGAAGTCTTGCTATCAGTTGCTGTCTTGATCCACTAGCACTCCTTCCCATTTCCAGCAACCAAACCTGGAGTTCTGAGATAGTGACTTCACTAAGTGAGTAACAACGTTTTGTTGCCTCAATTGTGATAAGTTGACTCAAAGTTGTACCAAACTCTTCCAAAAGTGCCACACTTCCTGCACTCTTCAGGATACTGTTTACCTCCGTGACAGTCAGTGAGTCAATTGCTGCACTAGGAGCAACGACATCAACAGGATCATTCCAAGACTTTGGATAAATTGGAAGAATCCCAGATGTAGCTGTTGACCATTGATACTTATCAAGTTGCTCAGATATCAGGTTTTGCTGGGAAGTACCATCACTAGGTTGATCGGTATTAGCAAATGATGATTTAATATTCGATAAGCTTTGTCTTCCACCTGATCGAATAAGATTCAAATTCTTGTGCTCTAGATTGGAGTTAGAAATAAGAGCTCCTCTTTTGACTACTTCTCCCTTGTAAATGACTGTGTAGTCGTTACACTCCACAGATGATGTCACTTGAGGTGACCTAACTGGTTGGAGAAGACCTGAAGGATCAATGTATAAAGATTCACTTTGACTATCACTTCTCTGTTTCATGATCACATGGATAAAGTCTTTGGAGCTACATCCACCATTTCCTCTCGACCTACCAAGAGGCTCTCCAGCTTTCATGCGTTGCAAGTTACGTGACAGTGATGCAACAGGAATGATATTGTCTATTAAAATCTCATAATTGGAAAGACTAAAATCAGATGGGAAAAGTTGCAAAGCCCATGTGGTGGAACCACTCAAGTCTGATGAGTTAGACAATCGAATGAGTCCAGAAAAGGGAGATACCACCTACGAATACAAGCAAAATCATTTTATTTAGTTTACAATAACATCTTATCTCTATTCTGTTGTACATATAGGTTTGAGATGATGAGCACACAATGTTCCAATAAGAAGAACAAAGAACACGCAACATTCAATTGGCAACTATACATCAGCAAGACGCAACCAGCAACCTTCTAGTTTGGTGGTTAGCACACAGAGCCCACATGTTTCATGATACAGCAGTTGAACAGAACACTGCTAATCTGCTAATCTGCTAATTTGAAGAACATAATTCACTAAGAGCCTGACCTCCTCATTTTCCTTTGTAACAAGATCAATGCCCGGCTCGGAAAATTTACCATCTGTAGTAGTCGGGTAAAGCCCACATCCACACGTATCATTGCACTGCCTCAAGCTCTTAGGAAAGCGATGATCGAAGTGAATACCAAATATTCTATCCACCTCTCCTTTAGCTTGTTCATACCTAACAGAGCAACAAAGTCATAACACAATACCAATATCAATTAAAGAGAGACAACATGCCTCTGTCTAAGTTCATTGCTTGTTGATTCAAGGGATGCAACTGTTTGATCCAGTTTAACATACGCTGCTTGAAATGGTGCAAATGATGACTGAAGATCAGACAAAGCAGCAATAAGAGATTGGCTAAATAGTGACGACAAATCAGAATAAGCTTTAAGTTGCTGCTCTAGAACCTACAACACAAGACATTAAAACAAATTATAACATCATCAAATTCATACTCACTGTAACACCAATCCCATTTTTGTTTGTTGTATCAATACTGAAAGCATTAAGCTCTGACGCCAAACTGTTGATATCATTTTCAAGTTCCCCAGTTGAGCCAGCCAATGTCAACCACGAGCCACAATCATCTAAAACACCAATCAAAAAACAATTTTCAAAACATTAGAATTTGATACGTCCATTTCTAGTACAAGTCAAGTGGCAGGTCACTTAATTGTGTCTTAACTGGTAAATTACTGACCTGCACTTACGGAACAAGCAGCGTCTAAAGACTCCTTGACTTTAGTGCTTAAAACTACTGCTGCTTTAATCCTACACAAATGCAGAAACTTGTCTAGTGCATAATAACAACATTTCCAATTATATATGAATTTAAATAACAATTACATAGAAACAATACAGAGATGTCCATACCTGAAACAAGAAAAGACAAAGACCAACAAGCAAACAAACAAACAAACAAACAAGAAAACCACACACAAAAAACAAAGATGCACAAACACGCACCGCAGATTGCTGTGCAAGATCTCATCCATTGCTTGTTGTGGAGACATATGAAAGTGTTGAAGACTTGATTGTATGACATCCAGTGAGCCATCAATCTCGTGTGCAGCAAATGGAAGATCCACAGCAGCAGCACTCAAAACAGACTACAGTAATTAAACAGTTTCAATCATTCAACAGAAACCAGACCGACTGCAACCACGTACATGATATAACTCTAGTACATGACCCTTTATGGATGAATGCAATGCTCTAAATCGACTCAATACATCAGTAATATTGCCACTCAAAGGCAAACCAGCGTACAATCGAGATTTTGACACAGCCACTGTCAATGTCTGTTCAACAGACTCTGAACCAGACGGCAGTTGCTCAACTGCAGCCTTAAAATGATCAAATATTTTGAGTATGCTGTCAGCCTGAGAGACTTCAGCCAGTCTGTCTGCAAGATGAACAGCAGCTGAATGAATAGATGACGCCAAAGTGTCGGCAATATGATCAAATTCTTCAGCTTCTTCTTGAAGTCTTCCCAACTGATAACTCTAAAATTCAACGACACATTTATAAAGTACACTCTTGGCAGCAGTCGTCATAACCCCTCTAAGTCATGAGTAATCCCAGGTCTTTGTCATGTGAAGCAACATTGCTGTGTGCTGTGACTTACCTTCATTACGTTGACATCATATCCAAAGTTTCCATTAAAACACGTATCAACATCCAAAAGCTCTACATCCAAGTTGAGATATCCCAGCTTTGCATTAACCCATGATTTCATCTTCATGTCTGCACTAAAGTCTGATTTCCATGGATCTTAAATAGAATTAGCAATGCAATGAAACATTTAATGCATACACTATTTGCATAGGTACACCTACCGATAGTCAATTCCATCTTGTTTGACGCAGATGTTCCAAAATCAGCTCCAATGTCATCGCTACCAAGCCGCTTGTGCCAATTTACAGACGGAGTAGACAGTTTGAAGGAACGTGTTAGATCTTGTAAAGGATTCACAGCAAGCAATGATCTCTTCCCACGAGACAGAGTAGCTTCTGAACTACTGCTTCTACTGCCTCCTTCACTAAACAAACAAACAAACAGACAGACAACAAGACAAACTAGTCAATGAAAACATACAGTTAAAATACTGTATATAGCAATGACATACACAAAATCGTTTTCGGCTATAACCCAAGATTCCTCTCGTAATTGATGTTTCCTGTACATGTTTGCAGCTGTTTTTCGTACAGAAGCATGACTGTCCAACATAGCCGTAGCTCTCAACGTATCAGCACTCTACAATCACAAAACACCAGTACTCCAACTGAATAATTACTGTAATACATATTCTTAAATACAGATATGTAGTGCAAACAGTAAAGACCACAAACTCAACTCACTATCTCACCCTAGTGCAGTTGTACTTTCTCAGAGCCAGTGTGGCTGCTCTTCGATATGATGGAGCCACAGTAACACTACCATTGACAAGCTGTAAGAGATGATCAAGTACGAGGTCTGTTCCAATATTCCCAATACTATCAATAAGCAACAGGCCACGAGCAGACTCATACTTAGATGCATCATTTCTAAACATTCCTACAGAACAAACAATCGTGTCATACTCAGTGAACACATCGCATCATCTCCCTACCGCTATGAAACAGCTAACAACGTTTGGCCAGCTAGTGTGAAACATACCCAATTTCCGCTACACTATATACATTCAGACTGTACATATAGATTACACAGTGACACCTTTTCTGTGTGCTTGTGTCAGCTCATTTGTTAATCTGTCCGACAACCTCTTTGCCAAGCTCAAATTTTCTGATTGAATTTTATGAATTAGAGAACCAAGAGTGAGCATGGCCTGTTGCTGCACTTCTGGCTTCTGTAGCTCTTCTGTAAAAGCAAACAAAAATTATAGAATCCACATAGTCATTATGTGCTGAGATTTCATACATAATAAACTCACCAGGAATTGATTTCAACTGAAATGCCAATGCTTCAGCAGAATCCAACAAACGCTACAACAATCACAATCAATGCCAATCATACAATACAATACAAAAAAAAGTACACAACAATAACTCTACCACAGTACAAACACAGACAGAAACAAAAACAGACAAAAAGACAAACAACAAACAGACAAACAGACAGACAGACAGACAAGCAGACAAACAAACAGACAAACACAGACAGAGACAACAGACAAAGAGACAAACACACAGACAGACAGACAGACTCAAAATAAGTAAGCAAAACACACTAACCAGATGCAAAAAAGTTCACAAACCTGCGATGGTATTTTGCCAGCTGTTGCCACCATTGTCAGCAACCTGATAGCAGCATCAGGTGTAGTTACAGGTGACAGTAGAACATAGCACAAAAATGCTGAAATTGCAGGTCTATTGGCATACATTAGACCATGAGAAAGTGCCAACAGTGAGTCAGAAACTTGACCATCCCAGTTCTGTTCAAGATGTTACAGATTAGCTCACATCAGAAGACACCACAAAAATAGCTCATACTTCAACAAATTCCTTGACCAACGTTTCAATTTCATTCTCAGAATACTGTTGCAGTGCTTCATCCACGTTGCGTACAAAGAACCCTAACAGCATTATACAAACCTTCAAAATTAAGCACAACCACATGCCAACAAACACACACACACACACACACACACATGTACGCACACACACACACACACGCACACACACACATGCACACACACGCACACAGACAATGCGAGATGCATAAATAAACAACAAACAAACACTAACACACACACACACACACACACACACACACACACACACACACACACACAAGATCTGCTGACTTAATTAATCAGTTGTATACAGTGCAACTATGGTTTATTAAACACAACTCTATACCACTAAATTAAATAAAAATAAATTTAATACAATAACAACATACTAAATGCAATCAGTTGATTATAACATGGTATACTGTATACTGTGTTGCTACTGTACAAATTTAGAGCAAAATTCCTCACCATCTTCCTTCAATCGCTGACGCAGTTCCTGCAAACTCACACGAGTCCCAATTTGCTATGAACATAATTCAAGTAAGTTCAGTTTGTTTGAATCAAAGTATAAGACACTGACTAATTCAATAACAAGCTGGTCTGATAACAAATTAGAAGGCAAAGAAATGGTCTCAGACAATGGCCTTGTAGCTTCAAGTATAAGCATCATTTCAGACTTCATCTCTCTAAATTTGGGAAATAGTCCTTCTGTTATTACAGAATTCCAAGAAAACAAATCATCTGGCTGTGACAACTGTGAGAAACGAGAACTTCCAAGCTCTTCGTCACTCAGAGGTTTGACGGTTCGTGTCATGACAACAGCCATAAGGGTCTTGTTACTCAAAGACATAGTTGTTACCTGCAGCATATGAGTATGATAAGAATTAGTATCAGTATTCATAATGTATGTTAGTGTTTTAGAAAACCTTTGTGGTTTCTATTAAGAACGCTGCATGCACAACAGCTGATTTCTTCGTTATAATTGCTACATCCTCACTTGCATGTTGAATGCTGTAATGAGCCTCATGCTTCCCTGCAACACGTTGGCAACAGAGAGTCAATTTTATTTATGCAAAATTGACACAACACAATGTATTAAATGCAATGAGATAGCAACAATTCTTGCTCTCATTGTGTATGACATGCCAATAGCATTACATTAATTAATTAAGTGGTACAACTGGTCGTGTCTAAAATCTCATTTCACAATAGGTACATGTACCTGTGTGATCTAATTCAACAACTGAGTATGATGACTGGTCAAGCTGTAATAAATACAATCAATATATATTGATACATATCAAAAACTATGATCTGATCTAGTCAACTTATATGTACTTGTTTGCGTATAAAAAGTGTGTGTGTGTGTGTGTGTGTGTGTGTGTGTGTGTGTGTGTGTGTGTGTGTGTGTGTGTGTGTGTGTGTGTGTGTGTGTGTGTGTGTGTGTGTGTGTGTGTGTGTGTGTGTGTGTGTGTGTGTGTGTGTGTGTGTGTGTGTGTTGTCTGGTCTGTCTGCATGTGTCTCTATTCATCAGTTGTCAGAGCCCATTTGAGTAAATCTCAATCTGTCACCACCTCTAAAGACATTGACAAAATCCCAGCAACAGCCTTCTTCCTCATCAATACTTCAGACGACGACCGAGAAGAATAAAGCACCTTGGTAACAACCCCTTTCTCATCTCTTTTAAAAGAGAACCTAGAGCTCCTCCAAATTAATTTACTAAACACAATTAATACATTAAACCTTCTCACCAATCTTCCAAGCCATCCAATCCTTTAGCTACAAAACAAAATAAATTCAGTAGCCACGCCCATCAACACGCCAACAAGAGGAGAAAACGTCAACCTGTGTCCTCTGGTTGACTGAACACTAACTGTATGCCTCCATCACCCAAATCATTCAGCAAAACCTAGAACATCCATTCAACGACATGGAGAAGTTAAATTTGACGAAAACGTGCTGAACTTGTTGCTGTACTTCAAAATTGAAGTCTGTTGCTTCAAACAGATGTCCGTAGTGTGTCTTTTCTGAAAGACGGTATTCGTAGGAACGCAAGGGATGGGAATTGAAGTCACTGTCAGCTGAATAAACGACGACGTAGATGAAGAGCTGCAAAACTGACGTACTACGCAGCATGGTGATGAACACCAATGCAACGTCGTCAAATGCGGGGGGAAACACGTTGTCACGGGAGCAAAAAACAACACAGAAATCACGTGCTGGAAATTCTTAATCCCACCTTCGCCTCAATTCAGGAATACAGATTAGAGACGTGTCAAGCTAGTTTCTATTTACTAGCCGCTTTTCTCTTTCTTCTCCTGACCTCGCGTATCTCCACCCATCAGGTGCAAAATGCAGCCCTCATTTGCCCTCTGACCTTCGTCTAACCTCGTATCCATAATTTTTCAAATTTTAATTTTATTTTTTATATAATTTTTCGTGTCCGGGCCCTCGTGCGTACGAAAAAAGAGCTAGTACTGTGGTGGTACCATGTTTGGAAGTAGTAGATTAGAACTCTTTAGCTAATTAACATCATGCATTATTACAATTAGAAATCATGTTAAT
>NC_085102.1:4056292-4128792 GCF_963422355.1 Corticium candelabrum
ATCATAACAATAGATGAATCTGTATAGCACTAACAAGACCAATGGAAAGCAGCATGTAACAAGTCTAGCTACTTAATTAATTTAAGCAAAACTAAATACTTCAAATTGAACAAACTGACAAGTCTTAGGCATGAGTGCCAAGTGTCAAAACATTCAGAACCTATTGTTAATTAACCTCAATTAAGTCTGCAGTCAAAACATATGCTATAAAAAACTACCAGGTATATGGTTTTAATTATTTAATTAAGGCAATAGTGTAACTTCAGAAACAATAATGTCTTGTGAAACAAAGTTAACCCATGAACAGCAGGCAGACCTATTTGTGAACACAAGTTTGTTGCCTTGTTTACAGCTTTGATAGGATCAACAAATCTACTGGTGGTTGGTTTATTCGCACCGTTGGTTAGCACTCTTCTGGTCAAGATTGGAGTCAGACAAATGATATTCATTTCGGCCATACTACTGACAGCTGGGCAATTGACATCGATTACAACAGAAATTTGGCATCCATTTCTAACATATGGCATTCTTAGTGGCACCAGTATTGCTATTGTCTATACCGTCTGTTGGCGTGTGTTGCCTCTTTACTTCCAAAGAAACGATCACTAGCCTGTGGCGTGACCAACTCTGGAAAATTTCTGGGAATGGCATTAGTGGGCCCAGTTAGTCATACTGCTATGAAACAGTACGGATGGAGAACAAGTCTTCAATTGTTCAGCATTCTACGACTAGTTATGATCATCTGTGGAGTGCTCTACCGACCTCTAATGGTCAAATCAGAGACAAACAAACCACAAACAAATTTAAAAATTGCAAATCTTTTTAAAAGCTGTAAGTCTCCATCGAAATCTTCTGTTTACATTGTTGGACATTGGTGCTAGTTCTAATTTACAGTGCCTTTTTTGTTCCAACATATCACATTGTAAGTCTTCAGTACTGCCTCTTATAATTGTTACATGTACTCTGTCTCTGCAGGTACGTCATGCTGAAGATAGTCTGTATATTAGTGAGAAAAAGTCTGGTTTATTGCTTACAATGTTGGCTGTGTCTGCTGCTGTAAGCACAACAACAGTTGGTCTAATAGCTGACCACCTCACTATACAATACAAGATCATGTTGCTACAAATGCTATTGCTGTTTGGTGGAATATCTACTACGCTACTTCTTTCTACCACACATTCACACTTGTAGCAGTCTATATGGCAGCATATGGGGTGGCAATGGCATTCACAACTCTCGTATCAGTGATTACAGTAGCTATAGTAGGTGAAGAACGAAGCATACCTGCCTTGGGTATGATCACTCTATATACAAGCTCAGCAGTCATTGGCCCGCCAATTGCAGGTATCTTGCCTGATCATATGTTTTATCTGTGCCAGACTACTCTTTTTACTAACACTACGTGTACTATCCTGATCTTTATGTCTGCCCTCCTGTACATGTTTTGCGTTCATAAACTGCTATCTAATATTCAGGCTGGATGGATGACAGAAGTGGCAAATACAATGATGACAGCTTCCTTGTATTTGAACTTGCACTTGTGACAGCTCTCCTTCTTAGTCTTTACAAAACAGTCAGAAGATTACAAGCAATATCTAGGCAGCAAAAAAACAGCACACAATCTGTCACACAACATCATGAGAAGCATAGCCACTTTGATTCTTTTGCAGTGATGTCCAGAGAAACAACTGTAGAAGAGATGACTAAATCCACTATAGTGTCTGAGACCATATTCTGCATGCAGAATGTAAAAAATATTTATGATTCTTGACAGATGCATGTTTAGCAAATGCTATGTCAAGAAACTATTGAATGTGACAATTGCAAATAGCCACTAAGTCATGTATTACACTAGTTTATTATACTATATGTACTTAATGAAAAGGAATCTATTGAACGTTTAAAAGGAAACTGTACAGCACTCATGCATGTACAAAGTACTGAAAAATGCAATCAAAGATGGTGTCAGAAATAAGATATGCCCATGACAGATACAAAAGTTGGCTTCACGTAACTTCATCCTAACTCTAGTGTGCATGCAGTATCCTTCAAACAATAAGCTAACTAACAACTGAGACAGAAATGATAGACAAGACAACTGCCGATGTACACAGTTATCAACTACAGTATAAAGAAGAAATATCATGGAGATGCAAGATATAAGATGCATTGTCTCATTATGAGAATACAAGCTAACGCATTCCTTTCCCACAGAACTCGACGGACAAAGAGAGGCCATTTAATTTGCTTTTCTAGATTGACTCAACTAACAAATGATTGAAACAGCCTCTACCTGTCAGCAAGAAAATGTTTGGGAGTTGCAATAAATGGAACAAATGTGTCAGCTTATTCTGTACAGTCTGACAAATACGTGTACATTCACTTATACTATGGTCACGTGACATGCAACCGGTTATGAGCGCATATTAAGGTGGTGTATATGACGTATTGCACTGCCAGTGTGCAATTAGTAACTTCTGGTTATTATCGCACTCTCACTTATATAGTTATACATGTCACGTGATCATGAAATAAATAATTTATTGTATGATTAGCGGGATATATGTCTGTTACAGGGACTAAGAGCGGGGTTATAGCCCTCGGCTTCGCCTCGGGTGATAAACCCACCCTCACACTGTTACAAACCATAGAGCACGCTAATCATACTATAACCTCTACATATTTTGAAAATTCTAACCACATGCTCTTCTGTGAGCAATGGATGAATATAAGCATCTATAAAGAGTATGAACAAACAAAAGATTTCCAGTTTTAGACAAACATAGACCCAGTCAGTCGACTAGAATCACAAATTTTTGATGATGTCATTTAATACTTAAGTTAATTAAGTATTTCAAGTCTGCCACTTGCTTCATCAAAAACGTATGGTATTAATTGTCATATTAATCAATTAATTAAATAAGTGCCTTACCATACAGGATTGTAGCAGTACCATAATACAGTATTATAAATCAGTCAAATAATATTCAATATCAATGTTTGGATCAAGCAAAGACTCTCCGTATCTGCTCAAATCCATCTGATTCAATATCAAATTCTCAAATGTTTCCTGCACAACCGCTCAAACTTCAATATTGCATTCAAGTCAACTTTAACACACCCAAAAACCATTACCTCTAAGTCTGCCTCTCCAATTAAAATTGCACCTTGCATGCGACCATCTTGTAATACAACTTTAACATATTCTTGCCCTGTAAAGATAAACAGAGCTAGACAACAAGTAAAATGCGTGTTTTTCTAACCATGCCTGGAGTGCATCTGAGAAGAAGTTCATAGTCATTCCCTAAGCCTTGTGCATTGTATTTACCCAACAGTACAACCTAATGAGCAGTAGAAAATGCACAAGTCTTAAACTAGCGATTCCAAAATTTGAGCAATACAAATAATTTACATGCAAATTACCTTGAATCCAAAAAATTTTGTAATATGTGCAAACAGTTCAAAACAGAAGTCCATCGGGCTTTCATCACCAGCTGGAACAAATGCAAAATGGCAAAATGGCATTATACATCTTCCGCGCCCTCTCCATCTTTCTGTCTCCCTCCTTCCTCCCTTCCTCTTCCCTCCCATTCCGTGTGTGTGTGTGTGTGTGTGTGTGTGTGTGTGTGTGTGTGTGTGTGTGTGTGTGTGTGTGTGTGTGTGTGTGTGTGTGTGTGTGTGTGTGTGTGTGTGTGTGTGTGTGTGTGTGTGTGTGTGTGTGTGTGTGTGTGTGTGTGTGTTGTCTGGTCTGTCTGCATGTGTCTCTATTCATCAGTTGTCAGAGCCCATTTGAGTAAATCTCAATCTGTCACCACCTCTAAAGACATTGACAAAATCCCAGCAACAGCCTTCTTCCTCATCAATACTTCAGACGACGACCGAGAAGAATAAAGCACCTTATAGCCGCTTTTCTCTTTCTTCTCCTGACCTCGCGTATCTCCACCCATCAGGTGCAAAATGCAGCCCTCATTTGCCCTCTGACCTTCGTCTAACCTCGTATCCACAATTTTTCAAATTTTAATTTTATTTTTTATATAATTTTTTGTGTCCGGGCCCTCGTGCGTACGAAAAAGAGCTAGTACTGTAGTGGTACCATGTTTGGAAGTAGTAGATTAGAACTCTTTAGCTAATTAACATCATGCATTATTACAATTAGAAATCATGTTAATAAAATCGGACTTTGAACAGCTATATCTACGTCGTATTTCCAATTTCTTTCTCCCTGCCTAGAGAAACGATCAATCTAACTAACAACATCGCGATTTAAATTAATTAAATTAATTAAAGCAGCTACTTGTGCGCATGCGTTGAGTATCATTCTGTAATCAGAAATTCTCAATTTTGCAGCCATTCCCACGTTCGTCAAGATTAGCATAACTTTGAGGTTGTTATCATTAGACGACTGTTAGCCAGAAAAGCAAGATTACTTTGTTCTAGTGAGTCGTAATGATGCACGTCGATTGGGATCTAGTGGTGTTTTGGACATTTTATAATTAGATTAGAAGATCCACGTCCTAATCATAACTTCCGGTACAAGGAACATTAACACTTCATATTTGATATAATTATCACACACGCCTAATGATCCATTGTCTCTATTCGTCAGTTAGGGGACTTCATCAGACCCTACCGTCACATGACGAACTTAGGAAAACAATGGTTATAGTAATGAGCGGACGGGAGAACAACTGTAGCGCTTTCCGTCAACTACTCCAACCTGTTGAGAAACATGATGGAGTGTGGGCTTGGATAGTTTGTTTTGCCAGCTTTGGGCTCTTCTTCTGCGGAGGTGGAGTCATGTTTACGTTCGGAGTGCTTTACGTCGGTCTCTTGAACTACTTTGCTAATGACTCGAATGCAGATCTTGACGTAGCGCTCAACTTCAGCAACAATCTCTCAACACGTGCACCGGTACCTAGTGCCCTCAGTGGAGAGCTGGGTAATATTTATGAGAGAGCGTGTATGCCTATTCATACACTGTGCGCTGAGTATTCTAGCACATGTACACTGTACACCTTTCCTACGTACAAATATATACAGTTTGTGACAGTAAATTGTGTAATCTATGTAAGCTCTGGCTGACCAAGAGAGCTAGTTTTATCTATGGTGTTCCTTTAGTCAGACCCATATGCAGACAGAGGCTTTGAGTCAGTGAAGCAAATTGACAGGATTGGATTGCTTGTTAGATTAGAACATGATACTTTTAGATAATAACAATTAGGGCCACGTTATGATAATTAACTCTCAATGAAAACAATAACAAACTAAACTGGTTTAATTAATTAATACTACCAATTTATAGTCAATTAATTAAGGTGTATCCAACCCACCTACCTAACTTGAGACAACTGTATGATTTCCTTCAGTCTTTCTCTAATTAAGTTGTATCCAAAAGTGATGTGAATTATAAATACATCATTTATCATTCATTCATTGAATGTTAGGACAAGAAAACAACATGAAACAAGGTAGGAGTTTAGAGCTAAGCAAAGCAAAATATTTCAAAACCAACAAGCTGACAAATAAGTTTTGTGCATGCATGAGTGTGAGTTGTAATAAACATTCACCCATTGTGAGCCTCAATTAAGTTAAGTCTTCTCTAGCCAAGTAATACGGACACACACACACAACACACACACACACACACACACACACACACACACACACACACACACACACACACACACACACAATTTGAGAATTTTTGCACCAAATCTTTTTTACCACTATCTTTATATATAATCTATCTTGGGCCAACCTGAATGCCATTATTGGAGCTCTTCATTTTCTTGCACTTGCATGTAGCTCGTTTTCACAATGACCTATTTTATATGTATAGTGACACGTGTACATGTAGACTGCTGATTGGGAAGCATGGCCTCTGTGGTTCCTACGCCTATGATGCATCACTTAGTGCATAGCTGAGAGAAATCCTAGCTTTGCCATGGTTGGCTACAGGTAATCGAAACTCAAAAAATCAACTGGGTACACATAATGGTTTTTATAAAATCATAATATTCTGCCATTAAAGACTACACAGCTAGAAGTCAATACTATAATTAATACAATTATGTCTTCTGAAACAAGGCAAAGCTAAAGTTCTAGATTTACAGCAAGCAGATCCATTGTGACTACAAATGTGATTCGTTGTTTACAGCTTGGGTAGGATCAGTAAGTCTAATGGTGAGTGGTGTATTTGCACCGTTGGCTAGCACTCTCATGGTCAAGATTGGAGTTAGACCAATGATATTCATTTCGGCCATACTACTGACAGCTGGGCAATTATTGACATCGACTACGACAAAAATATGGCATCCATTTCTAACATACACCATTCTCAGTGGCACCAGTATCGCTATTGTTTATGCCGTCTGTTGGGGTGTGCTGCCTCTTTACTTCCAAAAGAAACGATCACTAGCCTGTGGAGTCACCAACTGTGGAAAATACCTTGGAATGGCAGTAGTGGGTCCAATGAGTCGTATGGCCATGAAAGACTATGGATGGAGAACAAGTCTTCAATTGTTCAGCATTCTAGGATTAGTTATGATCATTTGTGGAGTGATCTACCGACCTCCAATGGTGACATCAAAGACAAACAACCAACGAGAAAAATTACGAATTGCAGAGATACTTTTGAAATCTTTAAAGCTCCATAGAAACCTTCTGTTTACATTCTGGGCAATAGTGATAGTTCTAATTTACAGTGCCTTTTTTGTTCCAACATATCACATTGTAAGTCTTCAGTATCTATACTGTCCTCTTATACCTGCTACAAACTGTATGTTCTCTATCTGCAGGTACGTCATACTGAAAAAAATTTGAAACATGGTCCGGAAAAGTCTGGTACATTGCTTACAGTGTTGGCCGTGTCTGCTGCTGGAAGTACAGTAACAGTTGGTCTAATAGCTGACCACCTCACTATACAATACAAGGTCTTGTTGCTACAATTGTTATTGCTGCTTGGTGGAATATCTACTATGCTACTTCCTTTCTACCACACATTCGCACTTGCAGCAGTTTATATGGCAGCATATGGGGTGGCAATGGGATTCACAACCCTCATATCAGTGATTACAGTAGCTATAGTAGGTGAAGAACAAAGCATGCTTGCCATCGGTATGATCACTCTATATACAAGCTCATCAATCATTGGCCCACCAATTGCAGGTATCTTGGCTGACTATATTTTTGTGTGTGCCTGAGTACTCTTCTTGTAAACACTGTATGTACGTACACCTACTACCCTGATCTTTTTGTCCGTATATACGTGCACATTTTTTCTGTTACTGACTGCTATCTAATATTCAGGCTGGATGTATGACAGTAGTGGCAACTACAACGATGGCTTCCTTGTATTTGGACTTGTACTCGTGATAGCTGCTCTCCTTCTTAGTCTATATAAAGTAGTCAGAAGAATGCAGGTGATATCGACAAAGCAAGGGAAAAGCACACTGTCTGTCATACAACGTCTCGAGAAACATAACTACCTTGATGCTACCACTATAGTAATATCCAAAGAAACAAGTGTATAAGAGATGACTAAATCCATCCTTAATAGTTTTTCCGTGTTCATGGCTGCATGTATGTCATTTGCACCAGATCTCCCATGTGTGATTGATGCAAATTATAATGTCTGAGACTGTATGTATTCAACATGTACATGAAGAATCTAAAAATGTTTACAAGTCTTGACAGATACGTGTTATGTAGCAGATGCTATAATTAATCAAGAAAGCAATTGCTGAATGTGACAAGCGTTCACGCACCTGAGTCATCAAGCTGTTATACTACTGCCTAACGGGAATACTGTAGTACACCGAAGTGTTTGAAAGAAGGTCATCCACATGCATGTACAAAGTGATAAAGAAATGTATTGTGTCAGGAATGGGATATGCCCAGATACAAACGTTGCTTAAATTTCATCTTGATTTTATATATTGTCCAGTATCTTTAGCAACAATGACTCGTCTAGTTAGCAAGAAAGCATTTGGGACTACAATTATAGATTTATTTTATCTATTTATTTATTTCCATATATCTGTCTTATTCATTCCTTTCCATGTCAAAAAAATGATTTTCATTCTGCACCAGCCAAATAAAGTAAAATAAAGTAACATCAAAATTCTCAATTGTGCACCAGTTTGGCATGTTTGTCATGATTAGCATCCAAGGGTGTCATCCATTACACAATTAGCTTTTCATGATGGCCTTGCTTTCTGAAAACTTTCAGCGGTTAAACTTCCAGCTGAAAGTTGAAAAATTGGACATAGTAATCTAATCAAACACTGCATGTTGTTTACACTTATGTGTGGTTGCTGATCAATGCTCATCATTGTCTAATATTCATCAGTTAAGGGACTTCACAACCTTATAACGTCAAATGATCAAAACAAAAATACAGACTGGTTAGAGTAATGGGAGGACAGAAGAACAACTATAGTGGTTTCCGTCAACTACGCCAACCTGTTGAGAAACATGGATCATTTGTATCGCCAGCTTCGGACTTTCTTCTGTGGAGGTGGAGTCTTGTTTACATTCAGAGTGCTTTACATCGGTCTCTTGAACTATTTTGCTAATGACTCGAATGCAGATCTTGACCTAGCACTCAACTTCAGCAAGAATCTCACAACAGCTAGTGCCCTCAGTGGACAGCTGGGTAATATTCATCAGAGACCATGCATGATTACAATCTATCATGCCACTTACTACATGTGTTTTGAGTGAGGCTGAAAATCGCCGTATATACCCTAAAAATACACAGCAGTTTGATTGCTCTAGCATAGGGCCAATTACATAAACATTCTGAAAAATCTGCCACACATAAGTTAGGGTTAATTAATTAAAGATAAAGCAACTGATTGGGAGAGATCCTAGTGTACACATCACACATAAACACAAGCTTTAAAATGGGTTTCCAGCAGTAAGCAAATCAACATGATTGAATTGTTGTTAATTAAAGCAGAGCACAATATAGATCATAACAATAGATGAATCTGTATAGCACTAACAAGACCAATGAAAAGCAGCATGTAACAAGTCTAGCTACTTAATTAATTAATTTAAGCAAAACTAAATATTTCAAATGAACAAACTGACAAGTCTTGGGCATGAGTGCCAAGTGTCAAAACATTCAGAACCTATTGTTAATTAACCTCAATTAAGTCTGCAGTCAAAACATATGCTATAAAAAACTACCAGGTATATGGTTTTAATTATTTAATTAAGGCAATAGTGTAACTTCAGAAACAATAATGTCTTGTGAAACAAAGTTAACCCATGAACAGCAGGCAGATCTATTTGCGAACACAAGTTTGTTGCCTTGTTTACAGTTTTGATAGGATCAACAAATCTACTGGTGGTTGGTTTAAACATTCGCACCGTTGGTTAGCACTCTTCTGGTCAAGATTGGAGTCAGACGAATGATATTCATTTCGGCCATACTACTGACAGCTGGGCAATTGACATCGATTACAACAGAAATTTGGCATCCATTTCTAACATATGGCATTCTTAGTGGCACCAGTATTGCTATTGTCTATACCGTCTGTTGGCGTGTGTTGCCTCTTTACTTCCAAAGAAACGATCACTAGCCTGTGGCGTGACCAACTCTGGAAAATTTCTGGGAATGGCATTAGTGGGCCCAGTTAGTCATACTGCTATGAAACAGTACGGATGGAGAACAAGTCTTCAATTGTTCACCATTCTACGACTAGTTATGATCATCTGTGGAGTGCTCTACCGACCTCTAATGGTCAAATCAGAGACAAACAAACCACAAACAAATTTAAAAATTGCAAATCTTTTTAAAAGCTGTAAGTCTCCATCGAAATCTGCTGTTTACATTGTTGGACATTGGTGCTAGTTCTAATTTACAGTGCCTTTTTTGTTCCAACATATCACATTGTAAGTCTTCAGTACTGCCTCTTATAATTGTTACATGTACTCTGTCTCTGCAGGTACGTCATGCTGAAGATAGTCTGTATATTAGTGAGAAAATGTCTGGTTTATTGCTTACAATGTTGGCTGTGTCTGCTGCTGTAAGCACAACAACAGTTGGTCTAATAGCTGACCACCTCACTATACAATACAAGATCATGTTGCTACAAATGCTATTGCTGCTTGGTGAAATATCTACTACGCTACTTCTTTCTACCACACATTCACACTTGTAGCAGTCTATATGACAGCATATGGGGTGGCATGGCATTCACAACTCTCGTATAAGTGATTACAGTAGCTATAGTAGGTGAAGAACGAAGCATACCTGCCTTGGGTATGATCACTCTATATACAAGCTCAGCAGTCATTGGCCCGCCAATTGCAGGTATCTTGCCTGATCATATGTTTATCTGTGCCAGACTACTCTTTTTACTAACACTACCTGTACTATCCTGATCTTTATGTCTGCCCTCCTGTACATGTTTTGCGTTCATAAACTGCTATCTAATATTCAGGCTGGATGGATGACAGAAGTGGCAAATACAATGACAGCTTCCTTGTATTTGAACTTGCACTTGTGACAGCTCTCCTTCTTAGTCTTTACAAAACAGTCAGAAGATTACAAGCAATATCTAGGCAGCAAAAAAACAGCACACAATCTGTCACACAACATCATGAGAAGCATAGCCACTTTGATTCTTTTGCAGTGATGTCCAGAGAAACAACTGTATAAGAGATGACTAAATCCACTATAGTGTCTGAGACCATATTCTGCATGCAGAATGTAAATAATGTTTATGATTCTTGACAGATGCATGTTTAGCAAATGCTATGTCAAGAAACTATTGAATGTGACAATTGCAAGTATCCACTGAGTCATCTGTTGCACTAGTCTATTATACCATATGTACTTAATGGAAAGGAATCTATTGAATGTTTGAAAGGAAACTGTACAGCACTCATGCATGTACAAAGTAGTGAAAAATGCAATCGAAGATGGTGTCAGAAATAAGATATGCCCATAGCAGATACAAAAGTTGGCTTCACGTAACTTCATCCTAACTCTAGTGTGCATGCAGTATCCTTCAAACAATAAGCTAACTAACAACTGAGACAGAAATGATAGACAAGACAACTGCCGATGTACACAGTGATCGACTACAGTATAAAGAAGAAATATCACGGAGATGCAAGATATAAAGTGCATTGTATCATTATGAGAATACAAGCTAAAGCATTCCTTTCCCACATAACTCGACGGACAAAGAGAGGCCATTTAATTTGCTTTTCTAGATTGACTCAACTAACAAATGATTGAAACAGCCTCCACCTGTCAGCAAGAAAATGTTTGGGAGTTGCAATAAATGGAACAAATGTGTCAGCTTATTCTGTACAGTCTGACAAATACGTGTACATTCACTTATACTATGGTCACGTGACATGCGACCAGTCACGAGTGCATATTGAGGTGGTGTATATGACGTATTGCACTGCAAGTGTGCATTTAGTTACTTCTGGTTATTATCGCACTCTCACTTATATAGTTATACATGTCACGTGATCATGAAATAAATAATTTATTGTATGATTAGCGGGATATATGTCTGTTACAGGCACTAGGAGTGGGGTTGTAGCCCCCCCGGGCTTTGCCTCGGGTGATAACTCCGCCCCTCACACTGGTACAAACCATAGAGCACGCTAATCATACTATAACCTCTACATATTTTGAAAATTCTAACCACATGCTCTTCTGTGAGCAATGGATGAATCTATAAAGAGTATGAACAAACAAAAGATTTCCAGTTTTAGACAAACATAGACCCAGTCAGTCGGCTAGAATCACAAATTTTTGATGATGTCATTTAATACTAAAGTTAATTATGTATTTCAAGTCTGCCACTTGCTTCATCAAAAACGTATGGTATTAATTGTCATATTAATCAATTAATTAAATAAGTGCCTTACCATACAGGGTTGTAGCAGTACCATAATACAGTATTATAAATCAGTCAAAATAATCTTCAATATCAATGTTTGGATCAAGCAAAGACTCTCCGTATCTGCTCAAATCCATCTGATTCAATATCAAATTCTCAAATGTTTCCTGCACAACCACTCAAACTTCAATATTGCATTCAAGTCAACTTTAACACACCCAAAAACCGTTACCTCTAAGTCTGCCTCTCCAATTAAAATTGCACCTTGCATGCGACCATCTTGTAATACAACTTTAACATATTCTTGCCCTGTAAAGATAAACAGAGCTAGACAACAAGTAAAATGCGTGTTTTTCTAATCATGCCTGGAGTGCATCTGAGAAGAAGTTCATAGTCATTCCCTAAGCCTTGTGCATTGTATTTACCCAACAGTACAACCTAATGAGCAGTAGAAAATGCACAAGTCTTAAACTAGCGATTCCAAAATTTGAGCAATACAAATAATTTACATGCAAATTTAGTACCTTGAATCCAAAAAAATTTGTAATATGAGCAAACAGTTCAAAACAGAAGTCCATCGGGCTTTCATCACCAGCTGGAACAAATGCAAAATGGCAAAATGGCATTATACATCTTCCGCCCTCTCCATCTTTCTGTCTCCCTCCTTCCTCCCTTCCTCTTCCCTCCCATTCCGTGTGTGTGTGTGTGTGTGTGTGTGTGTGTGTGTGTGTGTGTGTGTGTGTGTGTGTGCGTGTGCACACGTGCACGCACGCTACAAGACAGACGCATGTACTTGTCCACAATTCATTGATTTTAATACAAATTTAGTTTGGTAAATACTTACAATCATTCATCATCATACACTTGGCTGCATAGGCTCCCATCTGCCGAGCTTGGCTCCATAATCGCATCTGCACCAAGCAAGATGCAAGTCTAATTGACATTATTCATCAAATTTGTTAGGATATGATCACTTGAAACCAATGAGCAGCCCACTCCCAACGTGGCGTGCAAATATCCCCCGCTGCATATACATCATTTATGTTTGTCCTCATTTGATGGTCCACATACAACCCCTTCTCTTCACACACCTCAAACTAAAAATGGAATCCACAGTGAATGACCTTGACTAGCAGCCAGCAAACCACTAACTGGAGCAATTGTTGATAAGCATGGAGTATTAGGGGATGTGCCAGTAGCAGACACAACAAAGTCACAGCCAATGACTTTGCCAGTTGTTAGCTTCACATACACATGCCAATCTAAGCACATAAATCATGTAAATGTAATGTTACCACAAGAATTGTTATCTGTGTTCACACCATGTACAGAGTTGTATCTGTCATTATGATCCAAAGGATACAACTCAAATAACTTTGACGCTTTAAAATCTTGACAATTGAATAACTGAGACACCTCGCTCTCATACTCTACTGTTACATGCCTAAAACACTAGACCAAGAGATGACTGTTAGCAAAAGGCATCAACAATATGTATCTGTGTGTGTGTGTGTGTGTGTGTGTGTGTGTGTGTGTGTGTGTGTGTGTGTGTGTGTGTGTGTGTGTGTGTGTGTGTGTGTGTGTGTGTTCATAAAACAAAAAATTCTGAGATATTCAATCCAAAATATGTTTTCAATGTAATCGCTAAAGCCACCAAATCAGATGTGCAAGTACGTGTTACAGTGTTGTACCTCATAATTAAAGTTCAACTAACTGAGTATGTAATTCTTCTTACAATATACCAAACTGACTCCTGCATGAGCACAACCAATATTTGAGAATCCAAGAACACTTGATATACATATGATATTTATAAGTAATGCAGTAGTCCAAGAATACGTTTGCTCAAACCCACCAAAGTGTGGGACTGAGGCTGAAATTATTAATGTTAGTAATTGACTCTGCTGGAAGCTTAAACTTTTAAAGTAATGAGCCATATATATATATATAAAATTTAATCTGTACGTCTGACTTATGAGTAATTTAAATCATATAGTACTAATGTAGCCCACCTCCTTTACAGAACCAGCCATTGCCAATTCGCTAGTCCAATCAGGTCCCAATGCTCCTCCTTGAACTCCATCCTTTCTAACTTCTCCCGATCCACTTGCAGAATAAGCAGCTGATCGACTTGACATCACTCCTTGACGAGTGGCAATCATTACCATTGGCGGAGGACCTCTATGAGCTGCATTCTTCTGTTCATAATCAGTATATTCTGTTACTGTATACTTCATTCGTTTTACAGGTCCTGGTTCTCTTCTATCAATGTCTCTACTTGTGAGGAGAGGCAAAAAGAATTCTGCAGCTCCGGCATCAATAAATGTACGACTAATAAACTTGTCCTTAATAACCCAAATTACGTCACAGTTACTGATTTCGTATCTAAAAAGACAATCAGATTCAATAAATGCAATAAAACAGAAGTGTATAAAAGCATACATGTCAGCCGAGAAACAAACAGAGAGACAGACAAAAAACAAACATCCACACTTAGATTCTGCTATAAGTTAAGTTGTCAAACTCATTACTTTTTCTAAATCATATTTTGTAATTAGGTAATATGTGTGGTAGATATCATGTTCAAAACATGAACATGACAACAGACAGAGGAACAGAGGAACAGACAATCAAACAGACAATCAAACAGATGAACAGACAGACAGAGAGACAAACAGACAGACAAGGATGCACGCAAAAATCAATAAATAAAATAAGCAATTAGCAACCAAAACAATACAGCACAAAGCAATAAATCATGTTGCGACAACTCACGCTAACTCTGTTGCAATTCCTCCATTCCCAACCAACACTACCCTCCTGGCTGTACTCAATTTCCTTTGAAATTCCTACAACAGCATTGCAAACACAACATCAGAGCATCGATTAACAAGCAAACTCAACCTTAACACTGTCCGTGTCACGAATAGTCAGACAATATTCATTGCTTTCGCCAAACAGCTGAAATAAAAATTCAAAAACACAGTGACGTGTATGCCAATGTCATTTGTCTGTGAGAGGTAGATATTACAAGCACCTTTGGACTTCCACCCATACATAAACACAATTTACCATATTTAAACACCTGACCATCACTAGCCACTGCAGTCTAAAAATAAAAATATCAAATATATTTGCCAAAACACCAACAGTTGATATACTGTACATGAGCAGTGGGATCTAGACCAACCAGCTTTGACAAGACTACTTTGACATTGGGGCAACTCACAGCAAGCACTGATGCCGACTGTTCTTCCACATCAAAGTCAGTCAGAACACGAGTAACCTAAAAATTGTCACTTACTTAAAGTAAAGACAAGCAGATTGCTTGGCATTTAAAATTACATTCCAATGAGTCGATCTCACACTGACTCTAACAGTTTCAGTGTGATCATGTCAAGTGCAAACTCACTAATCTGGTTTACCTTGTTTTGATATCAACTAAGTGTAATGTTACTTAACTAATAACATACTGTCCTAATTCATAGTGGTATGAAACAACACTGCATGTGTTGATCAATTCTAGAATATCTTCCTTTATAAGACACATCTCTGCCTTTCCACGAACTGTGGCTTGAAAGAGCAAACTTAGTTTCGTTTTTTAGTATTCTAATCGAATTAATTATATTAATATTAATCAATTAATTATATTAATATTAATCAATTAATTATATTAATATTAATCAATTAATTATATTAATAAATTAAATATACACTATAAACTCAATTAAAGCAATTACAAACTCAATTATCTCTAACCTCTTTATTAACTAAAATTAATTAATCAGTATTCACCCACTAAAATTACAAATTCATTATATTCTATAAACTCAATTATTAAACTCCATTAGTAGCAATAAACTTAATCACTGGTTCATCGACTGAAACAACAGATCTCACGTATTTCAAGTTTGCTACCGACTTGATGACATCAGAAGCAGACAATAATGTAATGCTAGAGTCGGGTGACATTTGAGATAACTGCACAACGTCAAGTACGAAGATCAAGAGTCATTTAGCTAGCGAGGCCACTAACTCCCTAACCTGCTCAGCACATGTGACACCAGCAATGCCTCCTCCAACGACAAGATACTTGCACTCATCCATTGGTATGTTACTGATGTCCCGTATAATACGTGTTAGGGCATCCGAGGCTAGCAGTGTGTACAAAAATCAATGTAATCCAACAATCATAATGAGACCGAGCTACCTTCCGCATCTAATTCATAAGGTAATACAAATATATATAACAACTATATTATGATGACATGTGCATGTAATAACAAGTACGAAGTGACAATATTCGTAATAATTATGGCACACCAACCACATTAATTAACTACAATATTCACATCCAATCTTGTCGTGTCTCGATTTGAGACACCAACGGCACGCTTTGCTGGACACAGCTTGTATTGATCGGTTTGTCTCATAGAATCCAATACGGTCACCACATCCTTGGACGACGGCAAAACAGTCCGGTCCTCTTTCACTAGATACTCCATAATGCCATACAATGAACAAGCCGTTTGTAATCCATCCGATGAAGATGCATTGTTCAATTCAGTTTTCGTTACGACACCAAACAATTTGAGAAGAACACTACCGAGTTGAACTAAGTCATTCTCCATGGTGACAGTAGGCGTGGCATCGTATCCAGCCATCAATCTGACAGCGACAGGATCAGCTACCTTCGCAGTAAAGCAATTCGTAACAAATACGTTCCTACATGTCAATAAACCATGGCTGATTCCGATTTGGCAATGAAGATAGTCAATAGCAGACGCACAGCCGAGAGATAAATCCACTTGTTCACGAAGAGTGAGTTTATCATTGAACTCAACGAGCAGTTGCTCTAAGTTCATTGCTATGTTATCCAGTACCAGAGCAAATCTGTGGTCATGAAGCATGGCCAAACCGTATGTCGTGACAATGTTGGGATGAACAAAGTGTTGGAAGTCGACGGATGTGATGGGTTTCGAGATGACGTACAGAGTTATGGGACACGAACCATACCGACCATGGAACATGTCTACAATAGAAAAGGAAAGATGTGTAAAACATCGCGTTATATTGTCAACCAGTCTGCACCACTGGCTGGTCGTAAAGTCTACATTATATTTGATTCTGTCAACTAGTGGTGCTTATGTGCATTAAACTATGTGTTCAATGGCATGAAACTTTTACGTACAATACAATCAACCTTCAGTTAAACCCTATCTCTCTGAAGGTATTTTTAACATTGTCAACAAGTTTGGCCTACAGACAGACACACAGATAAAGTCATTTAAGCTACCGGGTATGTGTGTATGTCAACAAGCATGCAATAGCTCTGATTTATTGACAGACAGACAGACAGACAGACCGACAGACAGACAGACAGACAGACAGACAAACTGACAGACACACAAACGGATCGACAGACAGACAGACAGACATATAGACAGACAGACAGACAGACTGACTGACTAACAGAGAGAGAGACAGACAGACAAACTGACAGACACACAGACGGACAGACAGACAGACCGACAGACAGACACACAAACAGACGGACTGACAGACAGACAAAACATCAGATGGCTCTTCATTAGGGTATTTCTTCTACGGCCACTATGGTCGTTTATCTCAAACTCTTAGTGTTATATGTAAACAGACGGACAGACAGACGGACAGCTAGACAAACAAATGCACAAACAGATGAACGTATAAACACTCCAAAAACAACAAGAAAACGCCATATCCTTACCAACACCACAACAACGAATCTCATCCTCCACAACAACATCAGAAGTCGCAATCACATTGACTCGATCACAGAACGTAAAGTCTCTCCTCGTTCCAACTCCCTCATTAGAAGCTCCATTCAACGGTGGAACACAAATAACATAGGAAAACGAGACATCATCAAACTCAGAAATCTCCTTCCTCTTCAGTCTCCTTCGATATTTCTCAGCATTCCGACCCAAATGGACTGTCTTGTGTCTCTTCATATCACTCTTCCTATTGAACGTTTTCCCACATGCAGAACAGCCGAACGGTTTCTCGCCTGTGTGTATCATCATATGTTTGCGGAGATCGCCTCCAGTCGTGAACCTCGTCCCACACTTCTCACACACACGTGGTTTCTCGCCCGTGTGGATCATGTTGTGCAGTTTGAGCTTTCCAGACTCTTTGAACGACTTGCCACATGTCGTGCACGTATACGGACGGTCGCCCGTGTGTATTCTTGTGTGTCGCTTGAGACTGCAGACTTGATTGAATGCCTTGCCGCATGTCTCGCACACAAACGGCTTCTCACCGCTGTGGATTCTCATGTGAACGCGCAAATTCCTCGACACCTTGAACACCTTGCCACAAGTCTCGCAAGACAGCGACTTCTGTGAAACTGTTTCCTCCGCCATTTTAATTTATGTACATACGGGAATGTATCTAGACCAAATGTCCGACTTCTCGAAATTGCAACTTGAGGACTAACAAATAATTTAAAACCTGTGTCAGTGTGCATATACGCATACACCGTTAGAAAGAGAGTAAACAACTAAATGTATGATCTCAAAGTTTTGTGATAGGACAGCACTGAGCATGCGCAAGTAGACCTATGGCGAGTGATCTGGAACGTTTTGAAGAGGATGGTGAATGGCAGATACAAGAACCACTTTGGGATGGAAACGATTCCTCGGACTACGATATCGATTCTCCTTTGTTCAGGGACACACACCAGCAAGATTCTTCACCACAACCACTACAACTACGTATACCTAGTTGGATAGCACCAGCAAGAGCAGCAGCAGCAGCAGCAAGTGCTTGTGTATATTTAGCAACCGAATCGTCAGACGAAGATCAGAGCAGCGATGACGATTTGGACATTGTTAAAGAAATAGAATTTATTGGTCATTCCAATGAGGACCATGATAGTCACCGCAGGAAGAGACTGCGCAGGAGTGATTGTGATTACCAAGATCAAGTACAGCCAAAACAGAGAGATAGAAAGAATGACCATGTAGAGACAAGTAGTAAACGTTACGTTGACTCTTCTAGTGAGTTTTCAGATGACGAGTTTGATGCATTACCTCCATTTGAGCTGCACACATCATGGAAACAAGACAACAAGAAATTGTGTGCTGAAAAGAAGCATGCAAATACAAGTTGTAAGACAAAGAGAAAGAAGGAAGTTTGGAATGCGAAGGACAGTGAAGCTATTTGTGTCTGCAAGTCAAAGGTGCATAGAAAACATTGCCCCAAGCGAGCGAAGGTAGCTAACTCTTGTGTAAAGACCAAGTTGGCTTCATCGTCTCATACTTCTGCGTGCAGCCAGTCTAGTGGTCCTCTTGCTGGTAAAGTGATGATTACGTCCGTAGGAAAACACTACCATGCTGCTAACAGTTTGCAAATAAAACCAACTGTGAGCCAGCAAATGAATGGTTTATATTCCTGTGGAGTCAGACAAATTTCCGGTAGTTGTGCCACTGTGCCGTTAAGCTCTGTTTCTACTGTTAGTCAAGATAGTCGTCGTAAAAGAGAACTTGGGAGCAGTGTAATGTCAAAACTTGTTACTGTGCCTAATTCGGTGTATACTGATGTGGAAATGAGACAGCAGTTGTTGTTGGTTGGTCCTCAGTATGGTGTCAATGCATCGTTTTTATCTTCTTCTCGAAGTGAGCCGAAATTAGTGATCTCGGGAGATGCTGTGAGCATCAATGAAGCAGTCACTGCAGCTTATGTAAGCTTTGGACATGGACATTGTGTATTAGAGAGATCAGAGATGGACCAGCAGCATTGTCTTAGTCATCAGCTCTACATTTAATTAATTATTGCAGAATCTTTCAAAGCATGTAAATATACAGTAGCATCAATGCACCAAACACATGTATTCAAAAAGGCAGGCAGACGACAAGACAGACAGACACAGAACATGTTATGATAACATTTATTGACACAAATGTGTACTGTACCACATTTTACAGGAGAAGATTATCAGTCTGCAAAGTAAGTTAATCAACCAATCCGAAGTACCTGTGATATGGCCAGTTGAATGGGAAGGTAGCTTTGATGCTGCCAGCAAGAAAGCCATTCTCCATACGGTCATCCCTGGCTCCCAGGAATATACCAATGTCCTCTGCAGATGCATGGAAACTATACCAGAGGTATTATAAATCGTTTAGTATTGCATTGTGTCTATTGTACTTATTTGCTGTTTTTCTGAGAGATTCAACTGATGAAACTGGAGAGGATACAGAATCCTTGGCTGTGGAAGCAGTATGCTCTACATCGCACACGGATGTCGGAAAAAGGCAACCAAGCACTCAATGAATTGGACCTTTTCCATGGACCACGCAGGGTCAATCCAAAGTTGATCTATGACAGTGAAGAAGGCTTTGACATGCGTTTCTCGTCACTCGGTGCTTGGGGCATCGGTTGCTACTTTGCCGTCAATGCCAGCTATTCTGCAGGTTATGCACATCATACACACAAGGGCTTGTTCCAGATGTTTCTAGCTAAGGTACTCACAGGTGACAGTGTTCTCAGCCCGCAGAATCAAGACTTACGGATGCCACCAGTGAAAAAAGGACAGACTCGGTATGACACAGTAACAGGAATTTCAGGAGACAGCCAGATATTTGTTACATATAAAAATGACAAGGCATATCCATTTTATCTAATCACATTCTGTATCAATCCACAGTAGTACATCTATAGTAATATTAATAGGGCATAGTACTGAATAAATTGTTTTTTACTTCAACAGCAATCAGTACATTCAAATTTTTGGCCTGCACCTTCGAGGGACAGCAAATGCGGTAGTAGTAGTAACTTCCTCCTTAATTAAGCGAAAATCCAAGGTCATCTCTATAGAGTCACATTGGTCATTTTATCGTTATCAAGTCATGACTGTTGGTCATCTAGCATACTCTTGCAACCAGAAAGTGAGGTGACACTCAACATTGAGTCATGTGTTTTCCTATATTCGTTTACTCTACAGGACTTGGCATTGGTATTTGATTGCTGCTTGCGTCACTGCCTGTATTTTGTACATTTGTTGTGTCTTGCGTTTTTACATGGGGGGTACAGTGACTTGAATTAGCCAGACATCTGATATCATATCATATTTCTTGTCCTGTCTATGTATTATCTGATTGGTGCTGAAACTACCCTTCAGCTATATTTGTGTGCCTACCATACAATGCCTATCACTCAGTTTGCTAAAAGTTAAAGTACTTTTCTGTAACTCTAATCCTATAGCATGCTAAGAACCATTTGATGCACTGCCCTGCTTTGCCAAAATTGACTTAGGATCTCTTTCCTTGTTCCTATTGTACTCTACCTGAGGACGGTAAATACATTTTTGAAGACATACACTTGTGAAGTCATGTTTTAGTGATGAAGGAGACAACAGAAAGTTGTGTCTTCCTGGTATACTTTTAGTAACACTTGACTGAAGTCACTGATCATTGTCTGTTGGTTGCTGCTTGCTGCAGAAGTTCAATTGCTTCATAGCGAAATAATTGATTCTTATCACTGACTGGGCTAGGCATGAGCATCCAGACTTCCTCCACCTTTCCTATATCTACCTGCTTGTTTGCCCACCCTGTCTGTTTGTTTTTGACTCGTTCTGTCTGTCATCTAAGCATCACATGTTTGAATTATCTAGATTGCACTTTACAAAACATTATATACACTCAGACAGTGAAGGGTCTGGATAGTTGCCCCTTGGTTCAATTTAATTATTTCTTGCATGCATGCTCATCCACTCAAAATTTCCTATCAAATATGTTCAAACTTAATTGGTAGTTCATTCAGTTTGCTCCTAAACTATCTATGAGAGCTGATCACATATATATGTATGCTCATATACTGCTGTGGTAGTGTGTAACGTACACATAAGTACCTCTGCTTCCACTTGTGTCAGAAAAATATACATATAGTCCCAACCAGCAGGATTTCTAACCCCAGCTGAAGCCTACAAATACCTTGCTTGCTCTATGCAAGTCTCTTCATGGCAAACTGTTTCTCTCGCAGCACGTTTGACCACTAAATCCAACCTTACACTTGCAGTGTCCAGAATCCTACACAACAAACATGTCACACACACACACACACACACACACACACACACACAAACATGTCACACACACACACACACACACACACACACACACACACACACACACACACACACACACACACACACACACACACACACACACATTGTGTCATTCTCACTCTATTGCAGATGCTTGACAGTGAACCTTCTGAACAGCAATTACATTCAGTGCAACCTTTGAAACCTTTATTCCCAAGTCCCCAATAGCCTGATGAGCACATACTGCAGAATGCACCTTCTACCCCCTCTCTGCATGTACAGTGCCCATAACGGTGATGACAGATAGGCGTGACTGAACCAAATTTGTTGCAAGTGCAACCTGTTGGCAAACACACGGTAAACTCAAGAAACACTGAAACAAATGTGGTCACATACGATGACATGACTTCAGTACTACTGCCTCTCCATAGTATCCATCTTTGCATCTTTCACAGTCTTGCCCCGCTGTATTATGGAGACACTTGAGGCATCTGCCTGTTTTTCGGTCGCAGTTACCGAAGGCATTCCTGTCTATGTGCCCATTGCATCTGCAGGGGTAGCACTTTCCTGACATCTTTTTTGGCATTCCGTAATAGCCATCAGAACAAAGCTGGCATCGTCGACCAATGTGACCCATGTCACATGCATCACATACAGGTCGGCGGTCAAATCGATCCAGGTGGCATGTCGGACTGAAATTGTTTAAGCCTTGGCGTCCAGGGCACATACATTCTTGGCAAGAATCTGGCTGGCCGTTAGAAGGAAATCCAAAATAACCATTTGTACATCGTTCACAATGATCACCTGCCGTGTTAAATCGGCATTTGCTACAAATTCCAGTTATAGAATCGCAAGTCTCTGAGTAACCGTTGCAATTGCAAATGGCTCTGTTGTCTACAAGACAAGCAATTACATACACTACTACATAAAACTAATACAGGTGTATCACTACAGTAATGTATATTCACAGTATATTTATATTTAATAAATAACTTACATGAGCTCGTTTGTACATGTCCCCTGATTAATATGTAGTAATTTAGAAGCTTACCAATATTGCAAGCTCCTGTATATGCATACTCGATGTTTCTGCCAAGAAGGCATGCGATAACCTTGATAAGACATTGGCTGCCGTAAGTTCGATTGTCAGTACCACAAACAAATTCCAACGATTTAACATATCTGCACTGATTGTAACAGCCACACATGGCATTTCCCTGACTGTCTATCATACAATGCTGACCCGGTGCACAAACGGTAGTAGAACAGGGACCTGAAATACACAAACAAATCTTCACAATCAGATTTCAACAAACTTGTACAAAGGAAAGCAAGACCAGAAGGAATTCGTGATGCTGGAGATGGTGATGATTTCATGTGAGATTTTATTGAATCTTCACTTGGATCAGACACAGAAGAAAAATTGTAAATTGATATGGGAGGAACTGTCACTAATATATCTGTTAAACATAAGACCAAATATGAGAGTCATGCTATTTTATCTCAAAAATTGGCTACCTGGTTGAAAGCCGTTGCAGCATGTCTTGAATGAGTTTCCGCATGCTCGAGGTTTTAACACTGACGTGCATGAGGCTTGATTATTCTTCGCTATCAGTCCGCTGCGGCAGCATTCACAGCACTTGGTCAGAGCACTGCCGCATGCAGATGTATTAGGACATTGGAACCATGACATAGCCATTGTTCTGCCCACCTTACAGCAAGAGCTGTCAGAATCAGGCTCTACAAACAAAAATCAAAATGATAAAATTTATTATTTATTTTTTAAACAGTAAACATGTTAACCAGAAATTGGCTCCACAATAACATTTCCTGATACTGTCAAAGTCATGGAGCTTTGATTGACTGATATCGTAGTGAATCGAACATCCATGTGTTGCAACCAAGGAAGGCTGTCGTTGCTCGGCAAGCCATCAAGAGTTGCTGTGAGAGCTTGATGAAATGTCATATCTACATGATTGTTTACAGTAACTTGACAGTTGTCTGCTGCCAAATGAAAACCACTTTGATCAACTCGTACTAAATTGCTTGACAAATCAGATAGTGAAAGATGCTCATTTCCTTGTAACACAAACACAGGAACTCTGCTGTCGAGAATCATTGTGTCAACAACAACAGATCCTCCACGTGTGACATTCCCACTCTGAGCATAATAGAAATGATATTTCTCAGACTCAAATGTTACGTTACTTCCAACAGAAAACGAACAGCAAAAATTTGCACCATTCCTCATAGGATAAGCTATCATCCAGCCAATGGCATTGATGATTGGTAGCAACAATGAAGTGGACTGACCAAGCACATGTACAATGCTGCCCAGATAAATATCCACCACAAACTCCCCAGCTTTATTAAAATGACCATTAATAGTGCCATCTTTCACAGGCTCCGAGTTGATAAATCCCTTTACTCTACCACGAATTCGATGCATAGGAATTGGTTCTGCAACTATATCAAAGCAGATAACAGTCAACTTAACTAGACCAACAAAACAGAAGAGGCTACCAGATATGTGAGCTTCTCTTAAGCAGCATTCAGTTGCAGCAGTTTTGCACTTTCTGTTTCCTTTCTTGTCTCGCAACTGACACCATGATGATGATCTTGTGATGTTTGATGGAAGGCGAAGTCCATTCAAACAGCAACTACAACATTTTCTTCCTCTTGTTGCATGACAAATATTTGGAAATGCTAGCTTTTTACATTCTCCACTGTCAGATGCCAAAGTTTTACCAAATAAACAACAAACATCAGTAAAGTCTACAAAGACACAAAATTAATATCAGTACATATAGTTCGCGATCCAAAAAGGTATAACAATGCAACTCTCCAACCACATTACAAATACAAATAGACACACATACAGACACACAAACAAATAAACACCTGAAGCTAACACAAACTTGAGCATTGCTTTGACAGAAAGTTTGACGGACGTTGTTGCTTTGCTGATGTGCAAATTAGTAGATATCATAAGTTGTCTATCCACCAATCCAGTCTCGCTACTCTCCCAAACAGCCTTGCTCTGTATTGTTAAAGTAGCCATTTCATTCCCAATAGAAATTTCACCTCGTGCTCCAAGAAAAGTAATTGTCGAAGACACTTGTATCACTTGTAACTGATATGGTTTCACCTTTATCTGTAAGTTGCCAGAAATAGGCAGAATACCGTAAGCAGTCACATGAATGTTCATATCCACGTGACTATTTCTATCAGCATCAGATACGGCAAATGACAGCTGGACAATATAAGTGTCATTGACTACAATCTCTGCTTCTAGTAAGCTCAGTGATAGCTAAACCAGATAAATCACTGCATATTAGTTGTAGAAAACAGAGATCACTAATATGTAGCATACCCGTGTCTTATTAGTCACGCATGCCAAGAACAGAGGTAGACCAATAGGAAGTGGTTGCAATACAGTTAAGTCAGCAGTACCACTATGCTGTGTAATTATTACATGTACACTGCCATTGGTATTAAGATCCGCCACAATCTCTGCCTCATCAATCTCGATACCATTAATTATGCCCGTAAATGTTCCTTGTGCATGAATATCATAACAGCCTGTTACAGACGATGGTGTAGCCATTGATTGCTTTGTTGATACAAAGCTAGAAGCTTGAGTCGTTGGTTCCATCCTTGGAGTCACTGACAAAGACTGTGGAAATGCTGTTGTTAGTATCCCATTCCTATTATTGCTAACTAATGACTTGGATGATGTAAAAGTTGAAACAGTCGAACTTTGACTGTCGAACATCCTGCTGTACTGTGGTGAATAATTATAGTACAAGTGCGAATCTAAAAAACATAATCTGTAAAACGCACCAAGCTAGAGTACTGATCTGAATTGTCAACCTGTAGTTGAAACAGAAGACAGAACAGAAAGAAGTCCCATTCCCCTCCCATCCACTTGAACTCTTTCGTCGTCAACAAAGACATTCTGTGTAACTGGAAGACGATGCATTTTCTTGACAGCATTCACAAACACCTCCAGCAAGAACCCTATTGACACGGATCTACCACCAATCTTTGTCTTTCTTGTCATGGACATTTGATAATCAGGGCTTAAGAGGTTGCTTGTGTATCTGCTGTCTCCATTGAACCACTTTTGTATGTGAAATGTTTCGTATCTACGTAATTCAATGCTGCCATCATTAGTGGATGGGATATCACCCTTCACTGTCAATTCAACTTCTACCGGTATGTTATTCCTAATTTTTATCTTGTAGTTGACATCCAAATTGTCTCTCGACTTCTTGTTTTCAAAAATTACCTTTCCTTCCATCTCCAAAGTCTCAACTGTTTCAAGAAAAACATTATAATGATTAATATTGTTTGATTCCACAGCTAGCAGCCACACCAATGGCCACGATGTGATAGACATAATCAGTACTAAACGTTGATTTGAAAGACCCTCTGGAAGATTGGAGTAAGTCATCAAAAACTGACTTTCTCCATTGTTGCTCCGATTTAAGCCAACTTGAAAAACAATCATGGGAGACAATCTGTGTCCTGATACAAAGCCAGATACTCTGCCACTACCAACATGTCTAAACCAGCTCTCTAAAGCAAATGATCACAGTTGGTTTGTACATTTGTCCAATTTCCAATTTACTCACGGAAAGTCTTAAATACGTCTAGACTTGGTGTTTTCATAGTACTAGCTTGAGTCGACAGTGGTGGTTGTGTCGTAGTACTTTCTACACAACAACTCATTCTGTACACGTACAATTGAACCTGACATATACAACAGACCATTCAGCCTCTCCATAATCCTCTCCAAGCAGCAACTATGTCTTCTTATCTTGCATTCGTCTGACCCAACTTCTGTCTTGCACAAGCCAGCATGATCAGCATTCTTTATTCCCTCCTGACAACAAAGACAGCATTGCTTAGCGACAGATCCACAGGTTGAAGACACAAGCGATTGGCAGTCCACTCCTCGGCGACCCTTCATAGATCCAGTAACACAACATATCCAGCCATAATTAGAACCTATAAATATAAGAACAGTTATTACACAACAGAAAGACAATACAATGCAACTTAGAAACACAGTATCACTGACTGTGACATACACTCGCCTGAATCAATTGTGGGTATTGTCGGTGGTGGCTTTGTTGTAGAAATTGCTGCATCTATCAAAACATTCAAAGCAGAATGCCAACAGTCTATCAAGTAGCTGCTCATCAACAGTAACTGCACGGGTCACACCCAAAACGCGTGTCAGTCTGTAAGTCCAACAATACCAAAACAAACAGTTGTCTAGCTTGGACAACAGCAAGTAAGAGTATGCTTAGTATCAAGTTTAATTAAGCCAAAAGCAACAGTCTTGCAGATAAAAACATTAGTTAAATAATCACTACCTTGAAAGTCTAGCTACCAGTAGGAACAAGTTAGATCTCACTCACAACACCCAAATGGGCAAGCTTCGATCAGCAATAATTATAATAATACAAATGCCACATAAATGTATCGGACTAATATTAGTAATGTCGATGTCCATTACCAAACTGACCCTTTGCGGACATGATAAATTCCCACATTTGGAACTATATCTTACCTTTGGTTTGTTCATTAGAACAGCACTCCTTGAATTTCCTTCTACACATACGACCTTGACCTTTCTCCTTGTTGATGCACCGACTACTGTTTCGTGCCACCTGGCGTCCTTGACTGCAACACTCGCAACAAGCCTGTAGTTCGTCCGACAACGAGCATGCATCAAAATGTATATTACAACTGTCACCCTTGTGTGCTCTTGTGGTGCCATACTCACAACATGCTGTTGACACATCTGTATACGACAACAATCATCACGAGTAAGCAAACGTGGTGAGTATGAAAACACATACGACTTTTGCTTGCTCTCTCGATTTCTGCTTCAACCAAGATGTGCACTTTCCCTTTGACAACAGTCCTTCGCAGACTTGAATGCAGAACAAAAAGATTGCCCGAACGTTTGATCGACCGACTCTCAATAGTCAGAGTTGTCTCCTGAGTATAAAAAAACGATTTTTCTCTAATAGTCAATGATCTCTTTGCTCTGCCAAAGTAACTCGTAGAATTAACTTTCAAAAGAGTGATTGTTGGATCGTTGTGTTTTATGCTGTTTGGGTCACTTAGATCATACTGAGGTAGTCTCCCCTCAACTCGCGTCTTCAAATGAAGTGTACCCTGATTCAGTCCTAGTCCATGCTGAATTACAAAAACAACCTGTGTTCCTTGATATTCAATCCTCGTCTCAGCAACAAAGTTTCCTTCTGAAATATCCAAACCATTCTTCACTTGTCTGTTGCTGCCTCGTTGACTGGCTCCAAGCCATGCATAAATAGACCAAAGAGATGGTAGAATCAACACCCTTAATGCATCCTGGCCTTGACCACCTGATACTTCAACGTCAATTCGAGATCGACTCTGGCCTCCATACTGTACAGCAGCATCGGCCACCAAATCCGACTTTCCAATACCTTCGATGCTGTCATGAATTATTTGTTGAAATTGTCGCTTCATCCTTCCACCTATTAGTAAGAATTTGTAGTTGCAATTCCAATAATCATGCCAGTTAGTTAGCTAATTAGGTCAAAGGTGCATGACTCATGTACCCAATTACAAACACTAACTTGGATAGACTAAAATAACAAAAGCAGGTGTAAAACCACTAAGCACACCGTTGACCTTTCTCGAAAATATGATGTTGTAAGCAGATGGCATACACAGTCGACCAAAATGTGACTATTCTTACTGCAAACGGCACGACCGTGCCGTCACAACTGCAATCAAGATGCAAATCGTAATCGCCACTGTTCATCAGCGCGGAGCCACGTTGACTATTCCATTGTCGGTATCCATACGTTAGTGTACGATCACGCACGCGTCTGGGCGTGGCTTGCCTCCTCATTAACACTTATGAATAATCATCGCGCAAAATCAAGCTGTGAGGTTCCACTCTGAACCATACTTAAGTTATGTAACTAATGTCCAGTCTTCGGTTAAAACCGCGCGGAAATCGTACGCGTGGCATTCCGACACCCAGTAGGGCTTGTTGCCGAGGTAATGTTATGGGTGGTTAGTGCGCACTGCGAGAACAAACGGATTCCGCTCGGTCAATTCAAACAATCAACTAACCCCGATGTCGCTCGTACCTCGTCGTACAAACGTGTTCGTTAGCATAGGAAAGACACACCACGATTGTGTTGTAATGACAATCCTAGTGTCCGTCTTCCCGAGTGATAAATGCACATCGCGCGGGGAGTTCCACGTGTCGGCTGCGCCCGCCCGTGCAGCGCTCGTGAAAGTGGGTGCAATGAATAACCGAAAGGTGGGGCGAAAGTGTGAAATAATGCACGACAGAAACAGGTGTGGATGTTAGCATTTTCGCGTCGCTAGCAACCAACCTCCCACAGTTTACCTGATGCTTTATGGATGACACTCGATTCACGAAAGTGCCCATCTCCAAAAATGTCTCTCAATCGAACGTAAGCATCGCTCGGTAGGTGTTCTCCATGCAACAAGCAGCTCCCGTTGTTCCACGTCGCCAGTACAATCAGATACTGCATTTCTAGCTTCCAGCCATTGCAATCCAGACTTGACGCCGCTCTGCCGGCAAGAAGTAACTTTGTAAGCGCCTCTGGGCAACAGCCCGGGATTGTTTTCAAGTCCATGGCCAACCAGTGACCGTAGATCAATTCCTTCAGTTCGAGGCGTGGAATACACTTTCCGATCGTTGTACTACTAGTGCAGCCACTAAACACAACGATCGCTGCTGTAAAGGAATGAACACGATCAAATTGGTTGTTGCCACGATAGGCTTCTCTTGCGACGCCAGCCAGAACCGCAGGCAAGAGACAGAAAACGGTCCCGAGCGGCAAAGAATATCTCCTCCGTATAGTCATAAGTGAAGGTTCTTCCTTGCATAGGAGAATGAGAGACAACGGACTGTCGGCCAGCTATGAAATCGTCAACTGAGCAGTGCGGCTTTTTACTGAGGTGTCGCGTGCTGATAACATGATGACATTACTAATCCAATTTAGAAAACCTACATCCGAGGCGGGACTTTACTACAACGACCCGGACAGTTAGTCGTTACTGCTTTTTTCGACGATTTCGTACGGACAGCTGGTGTGATTGCACGCAACGTTACCACATTAGTTGTCTCGACAGCAGCCATCAAGACAGTCACGCCATATTCTCAGCCGGCGTGTCATGTTACATTGACAAATACACGTCATATGTCACATCAAACGTCACTCTCTGTATCTTGTAGGCCTCTTCTCAGAAATTAAAATTGTACCTGCTAAGTACGGAGACGTCACCCCAAATACGAACGAAATGTTTCTTTTTCTTGGACTGACCTAGATCTGACTTGTTACGTAGCGTCATGAGTTGCATGTGTGGGGAGATAAACCGGAAGCGATAACGGAAGTAGAAGGCAGCTGTCTAGGCGGGCTGAACGTCAGCACGCTTATCACGCACACAAGGAATCCGTTTATGGTAACAGTCCAACCGCAACCAGCGAGTACCCCGCCTCCTAGTCAAATATAGCAACAACAACAATAGATATGTCCGAAGATTCCAAGAATGACTAAAAAGACGTTAATCAAAATGGCTAATAGAAAACAAAAGTCAAACTAGCTGATCAAGAAGAAAATACTTTGAATGACTTTTCTACATGTTCTCTACATACGGGGCATTTTCGGTCTTGCTCAGCTGGCGCTGTACAGAGTGTTTCCGCACAACCCTCACAAAAAGAGAAGTGGCCACAAGGTACCAGTATATGAGATTTGTCGTTCTGTTTACAAACGACACACGTAATGTCTTTCTTCTCTTCCAGTTCCTGCAACAAACCAATAATTGTAATCAGTGCCAAACCAAATTTAGGAGTTCATTAATTAATTAAGTAACCATTCTAATTTCCTGGCATAACATTACAGCCTGCCCGATAAGCCATCAGCATTCCACTATGTTCAATTCTTCCATTGGAACGCAGTCAGTGAGAATTCTTGCTGTCATACAGAGAATGCGGGTACACAACACTAAAGTAGCTTATGATGTTCCTGGGCGGTAACATGTACTTTACTTGCATTCCACAGCCTTCGTTTTCCTGTACAGCTTCAAAGACCCCTGAGGCAGGCTGATGGCCCAACTGATTATAGAAAAGAAAGTTGCCAAAGCATCATCAAGGCAATCAGGCTGACACCCATCAGACCATCTGTTCAACTGAACTACCTGAAGTAGGAAATTTGAAAGTCATGTACTGGTTTTAGCTGTGGTAAAAGATATCCATGTGCCTTATCCAAGGATGCGGCTAGAAATATAAAATGCCATGTTTGCATCTGTAGCCCTAGATCTATTATGACTACAGCCATATACAGCTTCTTTTGCTGTGTTGATGTTGCAGCCCCATTCAACATTGACCATCATGTGAAATGGGTGTTCCCAATCTAAACTCAACTAGATAAGAAGGGTTCCAGACGTCTTACCAGACAGTAGTGCATAGATAGACATACGTCTGAGATTTAAAATACACTGAAGAAAGAAAATCACCTTGAGTTTATTAGCAATTTCTTTAAGAAATTTCAACACTTTGTCGTTTCGATGGTCATCTGCTCTGTTCATTTCTTGTATATACTCCTCCAGTCTAAAATATAATAAATGCTGTGTAGCAAAGAACCACAAAATACAACTGAACTGTTGTACTTCCTTACTAATTAGACACACTGATTAAATTTATTAGACCTTCACTGGAATCTCAAAGAATCACTGGTAATTAGTTTCCTCTAATCCCAGACCACAAGTTCACTTAATTAGTCCCTCATGACCTCATACTTATCATCAACAGACAGGTTCCCATGAGAAGTAGAACTTATTAAGCATAGTCAGAATGCTTCTATATTCTGTCTAAACTCAACTACCATAGTTATTTTAAGCATTAGTAAAAAGAGGTTAGCAAAGAGGTGACAAACATAAATGCATCAATAGCCACTCCTGTAGCATTTGTTTTGGACTATCCAATATGACAGAATGACTATGTTAGAATAATTCAAGATCAAAACTCAGCCTAAATGCTGATATTCATACACACCAGAAGACACTGTCAAACTGCTTTTTGAACAGTTGATGTCTTGACTCTCTAGTCTCTACTCTCCCTGTTATCAGTCTTGCCCTGACTGCTATTAGAGGTTCTAATTGGGGCAAGCTGTTGGCACACCCACACTCATTCAGTGACTGTCTACAATATACAAGTGATCTACAAAAAAACTTGAAACAAAGATTAAAGATCAATTTAACAATCCATATAGTACTGCTATGGTCACAAACTTTGGAACGCAATATCAATACTGTTTTAGATGTCACCTTCCTGCAGGACATAAAGTAAACCACTAGACAGCACTATAGGAGGTTCAAAGTATGAGTCTATATTGACTTGTACAAAGAGAAAGCTCTTCAAATACAGTATCTGTATTAAAGATGTACTCAAATTGATATATATTCCATAGTGTATGACCAAAAACAAACACTCAGACAAACAGACAAGCAGCTAAGCAAGTACACAAAACATCAACATCAAACATCTCAACCTTCTGCTTAACACCCTTACCTTGCTGACACACATTTACTACAATGTATGCATCTTACACATTAGCAATAGCCTTTCTACATAAGACTTACACATGCACTCTATTTTATGTGCCTCTTGCTCTAACCAAGGTTTGTTCATTCCTATGAAACATGCAGTCAACAAAACCAGACATACAGACACATGGATAGAATATAGATTTAATACAACCAACCTAACACGTAGCTGCTGTTTCAGCTGCAACATTAAATTCTTTAGATGATCTTCTGTAGTTCTCCTTCGAATAGATTCCTTCTCCAGTTTGACCTTTATTTCATCATACTGCTCTTTTTCCCATGTATTTTTCTTTGCTAACGTTTCATTGTTTTCTTCCAGCGTTTTCTGCATACGTCTTGACTCTTGAACAGTTGCCTAAAACACAGCATGAACAACTGAATACCATTTTGTCCCAACTTATAATAACAGACAACACCATGCCTCAGCTTCTTCAAGCTTCTTATCCAAAAGTTGTTGATAGCGGTGCTCCAGTTCTCGCCGAACATCTACATGTTGATGTTCTTTACTACGCAGCTGCTTCTCCAGTGAACGTTTCTACAGAAAGACAATAATCAGTCTTTCTTCGATGTAAGCATCATAACCAATCTATCTCAATCCTCACTGTAGACATTAGTTCATTCAGTGTTTGTCGATGTTCCTCTTCCTGCCCGTGCATATCCATCTGTGGAACAACAATTAGTTAACAGTTTTCTGCAATATAGTTTCATGATTACAAGTAGTTTTTGGATATGGTTGTCTTTCTTTGCCTCTCTCTGGATCCACATAGACTTGTCTGCTTCTTGTACACCAGACTGCAAAAAGACAACAAATTCCATTAAAACAGTAGAGACCATTTCTCAGTACTCTAGTATTCTGTCAATCTGTCTACTACATGGCAGCCTAATAGATATGTATAGTCAGCCCTAATAGCTAGGAACCCATCACAAAAAGACATAAGGCAATCTCACATGGTATGACATATCATGAAGAAGCAACAAGGGTATACCATATTTTTTTCCTGAGACCCAAATAACTTTGCAATAGACTGTACTACTAGCTACTACTGTATGAATTAATTAATGTTTGTACTACAGTAACTTTCCTGCAATGTTAATCAACTTACAATAGATCAACTACTCTCTGTAACATCAGATAAACAAACTAACATTCCTGGTCCGCATTGTTGTCTAGCATCACCCACTAAATGACACAGCCAGACAACATTTCACATAAATAATGTCAAACTATTTGCCATTTAAGTTTTCACAATTCAGGTTGCTACTACACATGATAAGATGCAAAACTTCAGTGTTTAGGCCAAGTCAACTAAATAAATTGATTCTCATCCCGTCCTTCCCAGGCTGTGGGTCATTTTTTATTTTATGCGCATGCTCAATTCTGCTACAGTAGCTAGAGAAGTAGCATGGTAACGTGCGCTACCGTGGGAATGCCAAACAAGTCACGCCTTTCCTCATACTTCAGATTTGGAGTAGCTGTCAGATGCTCAAGCCATGATATGGGTGCATTGTTCTAGAGCAGGCCACTGTTATAGATATCTTCATGGACTACAGCAGCGGTGTGCTTGATTCATTTCAGCACGTCCTGCGCAAAGACTCAAGTCAGCAGCACTAAGAAGGAACTGGTAAGAGTTAGTTGGGGAGGTCACAAGTTCGCTTGAGCAATACTTGGAGTTTCTGCATTACAAAGCCAGACAGCTCCACCCGGCAGCTACGTGCATGAAAGCAAAGACTGAATAAAGAGACAAGAAAACTTAACATGAAAGGTCATTGTGTAACATCTTGAAAAGCTGGTGAATGCTGTTTCATACTTTAATAACCAACTCCACACAGGTATTACAATTCATACTCATACACAAAACATTTTAAATGCATACATAATAAATACATACTAAATAAAAATACAATCCGATTGTCCATCCCAATTTTGAAAAAAATCTGGATGATTACTGTATTTAGTTGACTTGGCCATATCTATTTTTGTTGCATTGAAAACAAATGTTCAGCATATCTCTTCTTTTGCTAAGCAAGAAAATGCATGGCTATACTCACACCTGTACATACACATTTGTTGCCTAGAAAAAAACAAGCCCACAAGCCACACTAAAAAATTGTCAGATTGGGGTAACATTCCAGAAAAAAGTGAGAAGGTTGAATTAGGTTTAATGTCAATTAGGTTAACATGTTTTATTGTTGAGCTAGCTTCCAAGGACTTAATTTTGGTTGTTATGATATCTTACTATCAGAAAAGGCAAACTATGCTTCCAAAGTACTTAAACTAATTAAGCTCCATCCAAACATGACACATACTGTCTGTCAGTGTGCCTGGATAACTGAGCTGAATAACCATCTGTCAGTCCACCTTTCTGTCCACTCATATTCTACACTCAACTCTGTGTGCAGAACATGCAGCTATTCCTACGAAAACAGCTCTACAACAGTTCACCCAACCTTGTGGTGATCATAGCAAAATGGTTTTGCCTTTCCGTGAGATTGAGTAGCCAGAGCTGCAAAGACAATGCCAGCACCCTGGACACTAAAATCAGCTAACAGAAATCAAACAGATAACGTCAGTGCATAACACTAAACAACCAAATAAGACACACCTCGTCCATTCAACCAATCTTGACTTAACTTCACCCTGCTAAGAATCCAACTAGCAAGCTGAGCTTCCCTCCACAACTCCTACATACAGCACAAACCACCAAACTTAAGGTACGGGCCAACACCATAAAAATGTTGTTATACAAAGTCCTCTGTTGCAGCTTTTGGGAAAAACACTGCCACTCTAGCTTTATCCAGCATCCAATGTGGAATTTCAATTCGACTAGCCGATGTCATTCTCAACTGTAAAATAAGATTCACTACTACAAGATCATAATGCAAGATGAATATGACAACACACATCTCGATCTTCTGTCTCAATGATGTCTACACTAGAAAGATTAAAATTGGGGTCAACAATGTTGACCAGATCCTGCACACGGCGAAGAACACCCATCTAACATAAAGAAATAGTAGCAACAATTTCCATGAACATATCCACACAGCTACACTACTTCATCATCGTTCAGCTTTGCCAACGGTGTTTTAACTTGCTGACTGACTTTGTGTTGGTCCAGCAGTGAATCTGCCGTCTGGACTTTTCCTGATCGAACAAGAATATCAAACAAGGATTGATTGCAAAGTACCACCTGTGAAGCCAGAGACACTACATCAATAACAACTATTGGTTTATTGTGATGAGAACCAACCTGTTTCTTGAGATCATGACTAAACTTCTTCAGAAGGTCGTGTGTTGCAGTGTTGATGACAGGCAAAGCATTCTGACCATTTTGTCTATTCCAAGAAAGCAAAAAGTACTAAAACAATACATAAAAATGGCATGGAGGATGAACAAACACAGACTATAATTCTACAAGTCTCTATGCACATGTGTCTGAAATCTCTTAGTTATTTCATTGCTTATCCACCCAACAAACCAATAGAATAAGTTCAATAACCATTACAACCTTACTTGAAAAATTCTTTTGCCACCAGTGACGCGGTAGTGGCATCATCCATGTACAAGCTTGCATGACGAACATCACATGAACTTCTAAAATTCACATAGATAAACTATTCACTTACAGATACAACAGAAGTGTTGTCATTACCCCGAGTGTAGCAACTGGTAGTAACGACTGGCCCACTCCGGTTTCTTTTTTATAGCTTCCGTCCACAATGAGCTGACCTGCAAAACAAGACACAAGAAATAACTTCAGACAATGATTTGTACCTCAGACTGTAACAACTTACACCAAAACTAACTAACTAAACTAACTTCACTTCTGTCTGTGTCCATCACTAGCGATCATACCTGATGGTCAATATCACTCTTGTGTACAACAGCTCGTCTGTCCCTGTCCAGTCTCATTCTATAAAAATCCACTCCTGCAACCAAATCATCAGTTTTCATGTCAGTGACCCAGACGCCTCGAACATACAGCTGCCCAGCTAGATGAGTATCCATCATAAGACGCCCTGAAACATTCAACCATATGACACAACCCTGACAACTCCTCAAGCAAAGTCACATTGCCTTTATCTGTGTTGACAGAATCAAGCGGTGGCTCAAGAAAGAGAAACCTCTGAGTCTGCAATCAACACATATTATAAAATCAAGGTTCTACTAGCTGTTACTCCTCCTAATGAGATTATTTGGGCTACAGTAGATTTGATTTCTCATAACCCAAGCAGATTACAAGATATTACAAAGATAGGAGATAATGCAGTGCAAAATGGTTTCTTTCTCTAACTGATTTATTCTACTGAGGTGAGCCAAACAGATAAGCTGCCAATCAAAAATTGTAAATATTCACTTAATTAATTAACTAGACTTTGCTCCATACCTGCTGCTCCCATTCCTTTTCAGTAATAGGAGATATTGTTGTGCATGTGTCTTCTGGTCCAAGATTTAGCAAAGGGCTACATCAAAATATATCAATGTAAATATACATAAGGATATATATTTGGATATTTTATCAGCATGCATGTATAACTCACTCACATAATCACATTCGCAAGCAAGCAAGCAAGCACACACACACACACACACACACACACACACACACACACACACACACACACACACAAGCTATGACATACACACAACACCCCTGGCACTCACATACAATAAGTCTATAACACCTACTAATCATATCATAACCAAAAATCAACTGAGCATATAAAGTCAAAACACTAAGCTGTGAGACACTTAATCAATCCAGATAATCATAGCCCCAACACCTCACATCATAATAACATGTCAGCTTACTTCTGTACGAATGCACATTAATCAATACATAACAACACAATAAACTGCCACCACAAGATGATCAAATCATAGGAAGTGCCTGTGTAAGTACACAAATGAGTACGCGTACTATATTAACCAACAGTCTGGACACTTCAATTTCATGTAACAAGTTAGGGTAAACACAACACACAACATCCAATGAGCATAACTCACAAGACAGTCACTACTAAATCGATCAGCAGTTAGAAGCCGTAACTTACCAAGTAGGAAATTCGCATAACTCATCACAAACAGTTTGATTTCGATCTACAACAAATAAATCAAACATAGTGCCATCTAGCTATACCAGCCAACAACTTTGCTACCTGATACTATGACAGTCAACACTCGACTATCTTTGAAGCTCTTGTGATGCTCAACTGTGAAAAACCACCGATCTGTTTTCGTCTCAACGGTAACTTTCCTTCCCTCTCGGTACAGTGCCAATGCCCCAATTTTCAATCCCTCGCCTAAACAGTCAAGAACCAATATACCTTGCTGTCCACAATGTGATTATCATGAAAACTTAGTTAAGAATCATGAGATTACTTTATATAATAGAGTGCAACCTTGTCTCAACAAGTAAATAAAATAAACCAACAAATGAACAAGGAAGCATCTTACAACTCTTGAAAAGACAATGTAAACAATCTAACATATTTTGTACTATTCATGTACAGTTTTCATGCTCTAATCTGATTATTATCCTCACCCACACCTTCGCTTATTAAGTAATCCTACTCCTAACAAGAAGGCTAATAATATCTAAGCAATAAGTTTGTTCAGACACTGAAAATAGAGAAAGTCAAGGGACAGATTATGTGAAACACTTACTGGTGGGTACAGTACAGTACTCTCAATACAATATGATACCCAATCTCACTGGCTTTCTACATCATACTCTGTAACCCATTGCAAGTATGTAATACATGTGCAGAGTGGAATGTAAGGCAAAATTTTTGGACAGACATCGTGTTCTAGCAAAAGAGGTTGACCTGACATTTTAAATTCTAGGCATATATTCTTATTTGATTTCACAATCCTTTCTTGTAATTAGGGACATCAACATTTAGTTCAATTTCCTTATTTGTTGCTTCGTATTCACTACTGTATCTATTGGCTATCAAAATATAAACTGTTATAGTATTACGGTATTGTCATTTATGCACTCATGCATATGTAGATCAATCGTCAACTCTTTAGATTTTGCCTGCTGCTTCTGTCAGTTGTCTAGACTTTTGAGTTGCTCATTGATTCCCTACCATCCATGCAATCACTATTACACCTTGACCAATCATGTAGTAGATATGTCCAATCAAAGAAAAATTGTGGTCAGTCATGAACACCAGTTGGTCGGTCAATGACCGATGACCGACCTTTATATTCCACTCTGCACGTGTTTAATTAATTATAATTTACACAAGTCCAGCATACCTTGACAACATTTTACAAACCGTTGACTCTAAAACTGGGTTCACAATATGTTCCGCTTACCTCTAAGATGCGGTGCGGCAAACCACTGATTGCCGCATTCTACCGCCCGAACATGTTACCCGCCACGGTCTCTGTTCACAAATTCTACTTTGGCTACGATGTCTGGTGCCCTTTTGTCTCGATCCCGAGGTATAATAATTACCCGTTTAAAGATACTCATTGTGCTTGTGTTCTTGAATTTAACTTTGTTGCTACACTTCTTCGCCGTCAAAATGTGCAACAGACGTTAGGTACGCCCTCTATATCGGAGAAGGTAGGGAGCAGAAACTTTTTGTCCATGAATTGCGTCTTCACAATGTAGAGCCATTTTTACTTACAGAGTATCATGTTAAAGCTATCACGTTGTACCTTCTTCGATACAATACTTCAATATCCAGAATAAGTGTGACCACCTGATTTCATGCCAGGCTACGATTGGTCAAACATTAGCAGCAGCAAGCGGTTTTCCGCAGAGATAGAAAAGTTTTCTATCCCTGCTGGCTGCCGTTTATTTCTGATGAGCGGCATGCTGCTTGTTGTACACTTCGCAATTTTCCAAAACAAAATTCACTATTGACACTAACTGTTTCAGTCAAATTGATCAGCAAGTAGAAATAATCTTAACAATTGAAAACCCATTATTTGACGCAATATACAAAATTTTAATTAAATTATTAAAACATAATTTACGTCACTTCCGGTTGCCTTACCAAACTCTCCAATCATGTCGTCGCATTGTCGCTTATTCTCGTCGCATTGTCGCTTATTTGTGTATCCCAACAGCAATACCTTCCGCGCCAACTCCGTCTTGTGGTTGACAAGAGTCAAACATTTCGTCTCCGCGCTATAACAGACTTTCCCCAGATTCCTCCGACTCGTCGGACCTCCCGACGGCAAATCAATACTCGCATTGTATTCTACCGTTCTTTCTTCACTGTTTGTAGTTTTCTAGCGACACAACGCTGTTTGGTCTCTCATTGTGTACATGCAGAGTGCTGTAGAAACCTTTATTTCGAGTTTAGGCGCATTATAAATTGTTTTGCGAAAGCTTTCGCGCGTCTCCAGCAGGCCATCGTACCAGTTTCCTACCATCTCTCGCACGCCTTCCCATAACTGCCACGAGGGAGAGTAAGACTCTTGAATCGAGAGATTTACTCGATGCAACGACATAATGAGATCCCCTGGCTGTCACGTGATGTAAATTAAGCGCACGTGCATTCGAATCAAGGTGTCTGCTATCGTGACGTCACGTGGTTTACGTAATCTAACATTCCGTTCGTTAGGTTGGTGCCAACGTAGGTATCGTGAACCACCGTGCTGTGTGACTAGTTACTAGTTCTAGGGTAGACTATCCGTAGGAGCCTCGCGTTGAACACGTCGCAACAGAGTTGACGTTTCTGACCGCGTACCGTCTACTGAAACGTCCCGCCCTGGCTAGACAATACGTATTCATTGAAACCTTGTTATGGAATAAGAAACATGCAAAATTCCTAGTAATTTAGATTACGTATCTGAGATAAGTCTGATAGATCTAGTCTCGGCCTCCCAGACCCGTGTAGCGCCAATTCGAAATCTGGGATGGTACCGCCTCTTCTAATATATTGCGGTTGGTCCAAAGGACCAGCATTAGTGTTTAGTTTCATAATGCATACCTTTCCAATTACAGCTCTAATCAACGCAGACATCTCATTCGTATCTGCTGTCTACCAAAGACTACACTGTACACAAACGACGACTGATAGTGCGCTCTTCACGCAAACTCACGTCCCTACACGTCGTGGTTTGTATTCTGCGCCTGTCAACGGCAGTAACGACACCTAGTAAAGCCGTTTCCTCGAACCGATGCTTACTAGCTATAGCCAGCCAGCTGCATGCTCAACGACTTCATGATCACGTCTACTAGACAAAGTCTTGCAGAGAATTCACGGCGGAGTTCTGTCGCGATTTCGCGGCAAGTCACATCGAATCCGGACGATCGAGTCATAGCGGATGCGCGCATCGCGAATTCGCGGCGATCAGACACATGCCGATCGCGTCCGCGGCACCACTAGTCAAAGAAAGTGTTTCCTAACGTCCCGTTCACGTTCCCTACTAACACACAAATGATAAAACCGTAGCCACTCTAGACACAAAGCGACACGATGTTATAGCGGGACATGTCTTCGTCGTTCTTGTATTACGGAAAGGCATGTATTTACACAACTAAACACTAATGTTGGTCCTAGAACCAACCGCAATATATAATATATTGAGAAGAGGCGGTACCATCCCAGACCCGATTTTGAATCGGCTCTACACGGGTCTGGGAGGCCGAGGCTATGCTAGATCTAGCCTCGTACCCAGGCTCTCCGGGCGCGCAAGAGGGCCTGGGTACGAGGCTATGCTAGATCATACATTGCTCTCGTTTCGCGCAATCATAATCAAGACAATTGAAATGTACAGTACAAGTATGCACTCAGTTCCGACCCGTTCTAACGACAGTGCTAGGGTCTACTAGTTGTCGACCTTTAGTAAATCGATATCGGCAAACAGTGTTAGATACAGCTAGCACGGAATGTTTTGGTGGGTTGCAATGCGGAACGTCAGCACGCGCCGCCTATCACGCGCACACACACGGAATCCGCTAGTGGCCAGTTCAACCACAACCAGCGAGTACCCCGCTTCCTAGCCAAATATACCAACAACAAATAGTACAGTATGTCCAAAGATTCCCGACTAAAAAGACGATAATCAAATAGAAAACAAAAGTCAAACTAACTGATCAAGAAGAAAATACTTTGAATGACTTTTCTACATGTACTCTACATACGGGGCATTTTCGGTCTTGCTCAGCTGGCGCTGTACAGAGTGTTTCCGCACAACCCTCACAAAAAGAGAAGTGGCCACAAGGCACCAGTATATGAGATTTGTCGTTCTGTTTACAAACGACACACGTAATGTCTTTCTTCTCTTCCAGTTCCTGCAACAAACCAATAATTGCAATCAGTGCCAAACCAAATTTAGGAGTTCATTATTTAATTAAGTAACCATTCTAATTTCTTGGCATAACATTACAGCCTGCCCGATAAGCCATCAGCATTCCACTATGTTCAATTCTTCCATTGGAACGCAGTCAGTGAGAATTCTTGCTGTCATACAGAGAATGCGGGTACACAACACTAAAGTAGCTTATGATGTTCCTGGGCGGTAACATGTACTTTACTTGCATTCCACAGCCTTCGTTTTCCTGTACAGCTTCAAAGACCCCTGAGGCAGGCTGATGGCCCAACTGATTATAGAAAAGAAAGTTGCCAAAGCATCATCAAGGCAATCAGGCTGACACCCATCAGACCATCTGTTCAACTGAACTACCTGAAGTAGGAAATTTGAAAGTCATGTACTGGTTTTAGCTGTGGCAAATGATATCCATGTGCCTTATCCAAGGATGCGGCTAGAAATATAAAATGCCATGTTTGCATCTGTAGCCCTAGATCTATTATGACTACAGCCATATACAGCTTCTTTTGCTGTGTTGATGTTGCAGCCCCATTCAACATTGACCATCATGTGAAATGGGTGTTCCCAATCTAAACTCAACTAGATAAGAAGGGTTCCAGACGTCTTACCAGACAGTAGTGCATAGATAGACATACGTCTGAGATTTACAATACAGGAAGAAAGAAAATCACCTTGAGTTTATCAGCAATTTTTTGAAGAAATTTCAACACTTTGTCGTTTCGATGGTCATCTGCTCTGTTCATTTCTTGTATATAGTCCTCCAGTCTAAAATATGATAAATGCTGTGTAGCAAAGAACCACAAAATACAACTGAACTGTTGTAAACTTCCTTACTAATTAGACATACTGATTAAATTTATTAGACCTTCACTGGAATCTCAAAGAATCACTGGTAATTAGTTTCCTCTAATCCCAGACCACAAGTTCACTTATTAGTCCCTCATGACCTCATACTTATCATCAACAGACAGGTTCCAATGAGAAGTAGAACTTATTAAGCATAGTCAGAATGCTTCTATATTCTGTCTAAACTCAACTACCATAGTTATTTTAAGCATTAGTAAAAAGAGGTTAGCAAAGATGTGACAAACATAAATGCATCAATAGCCACTCCTGTAGCATTTGTTTTGGACTATCCAATATGACAGAATGACTATGTTAGAATAATTCAAGATGAAAACTCGACCTAAATGCTTCATACACACCAGAAGACACTGTCAAACTGCAGCTGATGTGTTGACTCTCTAGTCTCTACTCTCCTTGTCAGTCTTGCCCTGACTGCTATTAGAGGTTCTAATTGGGGCAAGCTGTTGGCACACCCACACTCATTCAGTGACTGTCTACAATACACAAGTGATCTATATAAAAAACTTGAAACAAAGACTAAAGATCAATTTAACAATCCATATAGTACTGCTATGGTCACAAACTTTGGAACGCAATATCAATACTGTTTTAGATGTCACCTTCCTGCAGGACATAAAGTAAACCACTAGACAGCACTATAGGAGGTTCAATGTAGATGAGTCTACATTGACTTGTACAAAGAGAAAGCTCTTCAAATACAGTATCTGTATTAAAGATGCACTCAACTGATGTATATGCCATAGTGTATGACCAAAAACAAACACTCAGACAAACAGACAAGCAGCTAAGCAAGTACACAAAACATCAACATCAAACATCTCAACCTTCTGCTTAACACCCTTACCTTGCTGACACACATGTACTACAATTTATGCATTTTACACATTAGCAATAGCCTTTCTTCTATCTACCTAAGACTTACACATGCACTCTATTTTATGTGCCTCTTGCTCTAACCAACGTTTTTGTTCATTCCTATGAAACATGCAGTCAACAAAACCAGACATACAGACACATGGATAGAATATAGATTTAATACAACCAACCTAACACGTAGCTGCTGTTTCAGCTGCAACATTAAATCCTTTAGATGATCTTCTGTAGTTCTCCTTTGAGTAGATTCCTTCTCCAGTTTGACCTTCATTTCGTCATACTGCTCTTTTCCCCATGTATTTTTCTTTGCTAACTTTTCATTGTTTTCTTCCAGCTTTTTCTGCATACGTCTTGACTCTTGAACAGTTGCCTAAAACACAGCATGAACAACTGAATACCATTTTGTCCCAACTTATAATAACAGACAACACCATGCCTCAGCTTCTCCAAGCTTCATATCCAAAAGTTTTTGATAATGGTGCTCCAGTTCTTGCCGAACATCTACATGTTGATGTTCTTTACTACGCAGCTGCTTCTCCAGTGAACGTTTCTACAGAAAGACAAGAATCAGTCTTTCTTCGATGTAAGCATCATAACCAATCTATCTCAATCCTCACTATAGACATTAGCTCATTCAGTGCTTGTCGATGTTCCTCTTCCTGCTCGTGCATATCCATCTGTGGAACAACAATTAGTTAACAGTTTTTTGCAGTATAGTTTCACGATTACAAGTAGTTGTTGGATTTGTTTGTCCTTCTTTGCCTCTCTCTGGATCCACATAGACTTGTCTGTTTCTTGTACACCAGACTGCAAAAAGACAACAAATTCCATTAGAACAGTAGAGGCCATTTCTCAGTACTCAAGTCTGTGACTCTGTCAGTCTGTCTGCTAACTACATGGCAGCTTAATAAATATGTAGTCAGCCCTAATAGAAACCCATCACAGAAAGGCATAAAGCAATCTCACATGGTATGACATATGTCAAGAAGCAACAAGAGTACACCATATCTGTCCATCCTGAGACCCAAATAACTTGCAATAGACTGACTACTACTACAGTAGCTACAGTACTACTGTAATGTTTATACTACAGTAAGCCTCATATCCACTTTCCTACCCTACCTTCTTGACTTGTCAACTTATAGAGAAATCAAGGACATCAAGGATTACACCAAAGACAAGGAAAAATTTGGCTAATTACCCTTTAGACACTGACCACAGGAATTTACTCCACACTTTGCATAAACTAATGTTAATCAACTTACATTAGATCAACTACTCTCTGTAACATCAGATAAACAAACTAACATTCCTGGTCTGCATTGTTGTCTAACATCACCCACTAAATGACACAGCCAGACAACATTTCACATAAATAATGTCAAACTATTTGCCATTTAAGTTTCACAATTCAGGTTGCTACTACACATGATTAGATGCAAAACTTCAGTGTTTAGGCCAAGTCAACTAAATAAATTGATTCTCATCCCGTCCTTCCCAGGCTGTGGGTCATTTTTTATTTTATGCGCATGCTCAATTCTGCTACAGTAGCTAGAGAAGTAGCATGGTAACGTGCGCTACCGTGGGAATGCCAAACGAGTCATGCCTTTCCTCATACTTCAGATTTGGTGTAGCTGTCAGGTGCTCAAGCCATGACATGGGTGCATTGTTCCAGAGCAGGCCACTGTTGTAGACATCTTCATGGACTACAGCAGTGGTGTGCTTGATTCATTTCAGCACGTCCTGAGCAGAGACTCAAGTCAGCAGCACTAAGAAGGAACTGGTAAGAGTTAGTTAGGGAGTCATAAGTTTGCTTGAGCAATACATGGAGTTTCTGCATCACCAAGCCAAACAACTCCAACCAGCAGCTACGTGCACGAAAGCAAAGATTGAATAAAAATACAAGAAAACTTAAAATGAAAGGTCATTGTGTAACATCTTGAAAAGCTGGTGAATGCTGTTTCATACTTTAATAACCAACTCCACACAGGTATCACAATCACAATTCATACTCATACATAAAACATTTTAAATGCATACATACTAAATATGTACTAAATACTAGTAAATGAAGCTGTGTTTACACCGTCGCTTCAGATCTACAAGCGTATGTGCATGTAGTTGTGTGTGTGTGTGTGTGTGTGTGTGTGTGTGTGTGTGTGTGTGTGTGTGTGTGTGTGTGTGTGTGTGTGTGTGTGGTGCTTGTTTGTTTGTTTGTTTGTTTGTGTGTGTATACATTTTGTGAATATTAATGTAAATTTTATTAATTTTTGTCTATTTATTGTCATTATCATTAATTAATCATTAGCTTGTTGCTACAATGGATAATTCTTTGAAAACCTAGGGATGCGTCGATGTGATTAAAGATAATTAACTAAATATCAATGTCCCACACTACACTTTGAATTCAGTACATGCACATGCGTGACAGCTGCGTCTCTTGCACGGAGCGGGCTTGTTATCCACATTATTTCTCAATTCTGCATGTAGCGCTCTTGCTTGCATTACTTTAGGTGGACACGATTATCATGCATTCATTGAGCCGTTGCTATCATCTTTCGTTCCATTAATTAAAATTAATTTGTTGTAGCTAGAGATCGACGTACGTGCACGGGAAATACTGTGAAGCGACATGTATGTGTAGCGAATGGATCCAGAAGAAAGCATGCAGTGCAACGTTTCCTACAAATCTTTCTTGCAAGAACGATCAGTCCTACTTACACCTGTAAATATGTTCTTGCATGGAGCGGGCTTGTTATCCACGTTATTTCTCGTGCTCGATCTTGCATCACTTGCAGGTAACTACTGAGGTGGACGAGATTATCATGCTTTCGTTGAGCCTTACATTGCTAGCATCTTTCGTTCCGATGATAATTCGTGGTAGCTAGATAAAGATTGATCTCGTACGTATCCTAGAAATACTGTGAAGCGACATGTAGTGACGAGATCCAGAAGAAAGCAGCGTTAGCGTTTCCTACAAATCTTTCTTGCAAGATGCCGCCGATCGTTCATCATCAGTACTACTTGCAGCCAAAACATATTGCTCTCTTGAAGATCACGTATGACATGTTGGTCGTGCGCACAGTACATGCATGGTCCCATGGGACCTTCGTTTGCCTTCTTGAAGAACGATGAATTCGTTTGTTTTGCGATTCTTCTTTAAAAAAGTAACAGACGCGTACAACTCTAGTCTGAACTTTACTCTGCGCTTCTCAGTCTGACAACGGTTTAACGTTTTTACTATGGATATGACATCTCGGCTTTTCTGTTATAATGCGCAGGATTGTTACGTCACCCATTGTTGGTGTCACAAAGGACTGCTGATTGGCTCAACAAATTCCTGAGAGTGATTCACACCGATATGCTATTGTTATGGCAGCTATTTTGTGCGTCCCAAAACGACAGTTGATTAGCTCAACAAACTCCCCGAGCGTGACACATGCTTACAAACATAGCAACATACCGACAGACAGATCGGAAGTCAATTCAGCCCGTTTAGAATGAGCTTCTCGTGAAGCAGTCCACCACTTATTGTGGTGTCCTTCTTTTATGCTCGTAGCTTAATAAATAAAATCTGACCGTCCATCCCAATTTCGAAAAAAATCTGGATGATAACTACTGTATTTAGCTGACTTGGCCATATCTATCTTTTTGTTGCATTGAAAACAAATGTTCAGCATATCTCTTCTTTTGCTAAGCAAGAAAGTGCATGGCTATACTCACACCTGTACATACACATTTGTTGCCTAGAAAGAAAAAGCCCACAAGCCACACTAAAAAATTGTCAGATTGGGGTAACATTCCAGAAAGAAAATGAGCAGGTTGACATTAGGTTTAATGTCAATAAGGTTGACATGTTTTATTGTTGAGCTTCCAAAGAGTAATTTTGGTTGTTATGATATCTTACTATCAGAAAAGGCAAACTATGCTTCCAAAGTATTGAGACTAAGACTGCTCCAAACATATGCCACTTTACTGTCTGTCTGTTTGCTTGGATAGCTGAATAGCCGTCTGTCAGTTCACCTTTCTGTCCACTCATATTCTACACTCAACTCTGTGTGCAGAACATGCAGCTATTCCTATAAAACCAGCTCTACAACAGTTCACCCAACCTTGTGGCGATCATAGCAAAACGGCTTTGCCTTTCCTTGAGATTGAGTAGCCAGAGCTGCAAAGACAATGCTACCACCCTGAACACTGAAATCAGCTAACAGAAACCACACAGATAACGTCAGTGCATAACACTAAACAACCAAATAAGACACACCTCGTCCATTCAACCAATCTTGACTTAACTTCACCCTGCTAAGAATCCAACTAGCAAGCTGAGCTTCCCTCCACAACTCCTACATACAGCACAAACCACCAAACTTAATTAAGGTACGGGCCAACACCATAAAAATGTTGTTATACAAAGTCCTCTGTTGCAGCTTTTGGGAAAAACACTGCCACTCTAGCTTTATCCAGCATCCAATGTGGAATTTCAATTCGACTAGCCGATGTCATTCTCAACTGTAAAATAAGATTCACTACTACAAGATCATAATGCAAGATGAATATGACAACACACATCTTGATCTTCTGTCTCAATGATGTCTACACTAGAAAGATTAAAATTGGGGTCAACAATGTTGACCAGATCCTGCACATGGCGAAGAACACCCATCTAACATAAAGAAATAGTAGCAACAATTTCCATGAACATATCCACACAGCTACACTACTTCATCATCGCTCAGTTTCGCCAACGGTATTTTAACTTGCTGACTGACTTTGTGTTGGTCCAGCAGTGAATCTGCCGTCTGGACTTTTCCTGATCGAATAAGAATCTCCAACAAGGATTGATTACAAAGTACCACCTGTGAAGCCAGAGACACTAGATCAATAACAGCTATTGGTTTATTGTGATGAGAACCAACCTGTTTCTTGAGATCATGAGTAAACTTCCTCAGAAGGTCGTTTGTTGCAGTGTTGATGAGAGGCAAAGCATTCTGACCATTTTGTCTATTCCAAGAAAGCAAAAAGTACTAAAACAATACATAAAAATGGCATGGAGGATGAACAAACACAGACTATAATTCTACAAGTCTCTATGCACGTGTGTCTGCAATCTCTTAGTTATTTCATTGCTTATTCACCCAACAAACCAATAGAATAAGTTCAATAACCATTACAACCTTACTTGAAAAATTCTTTTGCCACCAGTGATGCGGTAGTGGCCTCTTGCATGTAAAAGCTTGCATGACGAACATCACATGAACCTCTAATTCACACAGATAAACTATTCACTTACAGATACAACAGAAGTGTTGTCATTACCCCGAGTGTAGCAAACGGTAGTAACGACTGGCCCACTCCGGTTTCTTTTCTAAAGCTTCTGTCCACATTGAGCTGACCTGCAAAACAAGACACTAGATAAACAATGATCTGTACCTCAGACTGTAACAACTTACACCAAAACTAACTAAACTAACTTCACTTCTGTCTGTGTCCATCACTAGCAATCATACCTGATGGTCAATATCACTCTTGTGTACAACAGCTCGTCTGTCCCTGTCCAGTCTCATTCTATAAAAATCCACTCCTGCAACCAAATCATCAGTTTTCATGTCAGTGACCCAGACGCCTCGAACATACAGCTGCCCAGCTAGATGAGTATCCATCATAAGACGCCCTGAAACATTCAACCATATGACGTAACCCTGACAACTCCTCAAGCAAAGTCACATTGCCTTTATCTGTGTTGACAGAATCAAGCGGTGGCTCAAGAAAGAGAAACCTCTGAGTCTGCAATCAACACATATTATAAAATCAAGGTTCTACTAGCTGTTACTCCTCCTAATGAGATTATTTGGGCTACAGTAGATTTCATTTCTCGTAACCCAAGCAGATTACAAGATATTACAAAGATAGGAGATAATGCAGTGCAAAATGGTTTCTTTTTTCCCTAACTGATTTATTCTACTGAAGTGAGCCAAACAGATAAGCTGCCAATCAAAAATTGTAAATATTCACTTAATTAACTAGACTTTGCTCCATACCTGCTGCTCCCATTCCTTTTCAGTAATAGGAGATATTGTTGTGCATGTGTCTTCTGGTCCAAGATTTAGCAAAGGGCTACATCAAAATATATCAATGTAAATATACATAACGATATATATTTGGATATTCATATCAACATGCATGTGTAACTCACTCACACAATCACATGCACGCACACACACACACACACACACACACACACACACACACACACACATACACACACACACACACACACACACACACACACACACACACACACACCAGCTACGACAGGCACACAAACACCGCCTTGGCACTCAGACACAATAATTCTATAACACCTACAAGTGTAGAAAATAGGAAAACAGACTGAGCCTTGGTAAGACATTCTTGTATGGCGTTACATGTCTAATTAAGTGCTTCCCCTACTGCAGCCATTTTGCATGTAATTTTTGATAACCAACTTCCAAGGAAGAAATGGCATTATAGGCAGCTAAGGTTTTCTCTGGATAAAGCATGCTAGGAGGCACCTAAGTTTATGAAATTAACTGTTACACCATTGGAAATGCCATCACGTGCTAAGGGACAAGGTTTACACTAAAACATCATACATCATATATGTGTACGCAATGGATGTTTAGTCCTAACATGTCCCAACACCGGTGTAGTATTCGGTCGGACAAACAACACACTTGGTGGAACATTGTCCCTCATATGTCCTACCGTTATTTTCCACACTACCTACTAATCATATCACAACTGAAAATCAACTGGACATATAAAGTTAAAACAGTGCAGAGCTCGAAATAACGGCTGGACATCGGACAATGTCTGATCAATATTACTAGTTGTCCGGGCAACTGAATCTATGCGTGGACATCCTAGTCCGGTCATATCAATCTGAACTGTAGCCAAGGAATCTTGATTTTGTTAACCAATGTGAACTTAGAACAAGCTAGAGCAAACTGTCGAGCATATAACTTTTAGCATGGCTACGCGAGACTAGCAGTATGCCTGCTGCATCACAGGTGGTCACAGGTGCAGGTAACACGATTTAAGTCTGTAAGAGTTTTACAATAACAAACAGCTGGTTAGGTGTCGTGCTAACATGTGGTTGGGTTGAATTCATTTTTCTGGCAGTTGTTGCAGGTCTTGAATGTGTCTAGGTAAGGCAGCCATCCCAGTCCTTTGGCCAGCCATCCGTTGAGTGTAGTCCTGCAACTAGGCCACTGCTCATCTCTTTCTATGCAATTAGAGCAGGCTTTACCCCTTGGCATAGTTTCATGGGCTATCACAAATCAATGAGTCTAGCATCCTAACTTTTACTTGTCTTTCGTTCGTTCAAAGTGGACAACGTTGCAGCATCAATTCTGCCAGAAGGAGCACCGTCTGGTTAACTACCAGTAATGGTGAAAGGATGGGAATTGCCTCTTTTGGGCAGCAGGCGCTTTCGCATTTGGAGAAGAGAACCAACATAAATATTTAATGAAAACGCAGAGTATTATGCTGATCAGTTTCTAAGTGTTTGTGTTCATTGCATTATATAATAGTGCAATCATGTATGCAAACAGTGAAAGAGCGCCAACGTGTTGTGTTAAAATTGATTCAAGTTACCTGAAACAACCTTGCTATCCCAGTAAGGCAGTGGGCTTTATGCCCCAAATGGCACCTACTAATCTGGTTGCTAGGGCTCAAAGAGGTACATGTAGTGTACATGTCCATGATGCTGCATAGTGAAGTCCACAGAGCAGTGACAACAGCTCTTTATGTGTATGGATACATTATGAATATATAATCTATATCTATAAAGGAAAGTAGGCCCATGGATGCAGCCATTTTGAATTTTTGTTTCGTAATTACTCGTAAACTGCTATTCCTTTCCGCTCCTCCTTTAGCACTTAGCCTTCTCTACTTTCGTAAAGCAACTGGTGCTCTTCGCGGCGGCCAGTACCCCGTACTTTGCTTTGTGTTTTTTTTTTTTTTTTGAAAATTGTGACGTCACAAAACTTTGTTCCCTATGCGCTCGCAAACCACTGCACTTCCTCGCTTCTACTCTAGCATGCGGCCTTTTCTCAGTTTGAAATAGCAACTGGTGACGTTTTCGGTAGTCTGTGTCCTATACCTAGGCGTTGCTGGCATTCATCTGTACTTCTTGATGTCATCCTATGCCCAGACTCATTGTTGCGTCACCTATAGTAATGTCGCACATTTATTGTGGCATCACAAACACTCTGCTGTTTTGGCTAAAGCACGACAAAAAGTTGTCATTACAGCAAACCCGCCTGTAGACTGTCAAAATTCCTCCCAAAAAGCGTTCTCTGTCTGCTATTTTGTCAAAGGCAAAGCGACGAAAGTTATCACTGCGACAGGAAAAAGATAACAAAGCTACTCGCCGACTTGACTCACAGCGCCAGCGCAGTGCCCGTCGACGGATCGCAAAAGCTACTACTAAAACTTCTTCTCCAGTCAATGAAAGAGCTAACGATGAGCACCGCTGTCTTTCTTAACACGCGCTTAGCACGTGCGTCAATAATCGCATACTTCTAGAATATTCTTAGACTTTCTACCCAAGTTGTCTCGTTTTGGAACTGTGTCTATGTTGGCAATGCCATCAAAACGTCATCAATAATAGTTTTAACCAATGACAAAATTATGAATGTATGATATTATACAATATATGCTGTATAATATACTGTATATGCAATTATAACGTATTTGTGTGCAACTACTGCTCGAAGCATTTTTCAAAGAATTTCTGCCATGAAACTCAATGTTCCAATGACGGATATCCACTTTATCGTCATCCATGGGTGTCTCCTCTTAGATAACCACATTTTATTATGCCCAAAGAGTCTAGACGCTGGAATTGTGTTAATTAACTTAATTAATTGGCCCGGGCGAAGAACGAGCTACATGGCTTGTTATGTTATATATTATATTATATGTTATATTATGATATTGCACATTTTGTAAACGTCTGATCAAATTTGGCAGAAGTCTGGTCAAAAGCTACTTTGGTCTGAGTTTATGTCCGGCCAACTTTTTTCCTTATTTCGAGCACTAAAACACTAAGCTGTGAGACACTTAATCAATCCAGATAATCATAGCCCCAACACCTCACATCATAATAACATGTCAGCTTACTTCTGTACGAATGCACATTAATCAATACATAACAACACAATAAACAGCTACCACAAGATGATCAAATCATACAAAGTGCCTGTGTAAGTACAGAAATGAGTATGTGTACTATATTAACCAACAGTCTGGACACTTCAATTTCATGTAACAAGTTAGGGTAAACACAACACACAATATCCAATGAGCATAACTCACAAGACAGTCACTACTAAATCGATCAGCAGTTAGAAGCCGTAACTTACCAAGTAGGAAAGTCGCATAACTCATCGCAAACAGTTTCATTTCGATCTACAACAAATAAATCAAACATAGTACCATCTAGCTATACCAGCCAACAACTTTGCTACCTGATACTATGACAGTCAACACTCGACTATCTTTGAAGCTCTTGTGATGATCAACTGTGAAACACCACCGATCTGTTTTCGTCTCAACGGTAACTCTCCTTCCCTCTCGGTACAGTGCCAATGCCCCAATTTTCAATCCCTCGCCTAAACAGTCAAGAACCAATATACCTTGCTGTCCACAATGTGATTATCACGAAAACGTAGTTAAGAATCATGAGATTACTTTATATAATAGAGTGCAACCTTGTCTCAACAAGTAAATAAAATAAACCAACATGTAAACAGGGAGGCATCTTACAACTCTTGAAAAGACAATGTAAACAATCTAACATGTTCTGTACTATGCACATACAGTTTTCATGCTCTAATCTGATTATCTTTGCCTAAAGAGAGCAATCACTATCTCCTCACCCCACCATCGTTTATTAATTAAGTAACTCGTAACAAGAAGGCTAATAATATCCAAGTAATAAGTTTGTTCAGACGCTGAAAAATAGAAAAAGTCAAGGGACAGATTATGTGAAACACTTACTGGTGGGTACAGTACTCTCAATACAATTGGTACCCAATCTCACTGGCAAGCCTCTCTACATTATACACTCTGTAACCCATTGCAAGGATGTAATTAGCCTTGAACTTCCAGACCAGAGAGCGCGCGAACTCTAGTTTGGACCAAGTCGATACTAAAATGATTTCGGAAATAGCCTTCTAAGCCAATCAGCTCCTTACAACCAGAATGTTGGTTGTAAATTCTGATAGTTTAGCAATAATTAGTTATGCTAAGTGCACTGATGCTGATTGCGTGCGTGTGAAATCCTCGTGGGCAGCTAAGTGCACGCCAGAACCGTGATGAAGACTGGTGCACGCACACATCTTAGTTTTAGTTTCAGCTTCAGTTCTTCAATATTTTCAAGCTTGCGGTGACAGGACATGCACAGCATCGTCGCTAGACCATCACCTTTGACAACTGGCGAGCGGTAGTCTCGCCAGTCGAGCGGTTAGACTAGCTAGCAGTCTGCCGAAGAATCAAAGATTCATCGTTTCACGCCGTCCACCAAGATATCCCAGCATACACTGCAGACATCTCTTATTTGTTCGTGAGATCTCATGGCATTTATAAATGATATGTTGATCTAGGTAAAACGATCCTATGCTGTTAGCATTGCTTTTGATAAATACTTCCGAAATCATTTTAGTATCGTTTTGGTCCAGACTAGAGTTCGCATGCTCTCTGGTCTGGAAATTCGAGGCTAGGATGTAATACACGTGTTTAATTAATTTACACGAGTCCAGTGTACGTTACAACACTTTACAAACCATTGACTCTAAATCCTCCTGCCACTACTATTGCACACTTCGCACTTGCCCACACAAATCTACTATTGACACTAACTGCTTCAGTCAAATTGATCGGCAAGTAGATATAATCTTAACAATTGAAAACCCATTATTTAACGCAATATACAAAATTTTGATTAAATTATTAAAACATAATTTACGTCACTTCCGGTTGCCTTACCAAACTCTCCAATCACGTCCTCGCAATGTGGCTTCTTCGTGTATCCCAACAGCAATACCTTTCGCGCCAACTCCGTCTTGTGGTTGACAAGAGTCAAACATTTCTTCTCCGCGCTATAACAGACCTTCCCCAGATCCCTCCGAGTCGTCAGACCTCCCGACGGCAAATCAACGCTCGCATTGTATTCTACCGTTCTTTCTTCACTGTTTTCACTTTTCTAGCGACACAACGCTGTTTGGTATCTCACTGTGTACATGCAAAGTGCTGTAGAAACCTCTATTTCGAGTTTAGGCACATAAATTGTTTTGCGAAGGCTTTCGCGCGTCTCCAGTAGGCCGTCGTACCAGTTCTGTACCATCTCTCGCACGCCTTCCCATAACTGCCACGTGGGAGAATAAGACCGTTCAATTGAGAGATTTACTCGATGCAACGACATAACGATGCAGGGAGATCCCCGGCTGTCACGTGATGTAAATTAAGCATTTCGACCCGATGAATGTAATTTCTGTTGCTCTCGTCCAGAAAGATAAACATTGATAAGTAAGTAGCAAGTAATTTATCATCAATTGCTCAAATGTCTGATAAAAACAGAAATGCATTGCAATAATACCTAATTAATATTAATTAATTCATACTCATACTTGAGCACCATCTCTAGTTTGTATGAGCATTTGTAAATGTAGTAGCTTTCAAATTTTCTCATTCAACAGGTAGTGAGCAGTGAATGCCGTAGTCTGCACTAAGAAAGCTGGTTCCTCGATCATTTAGCATGGCTTGACTTGCTGGAGGTCGAGCCTTGCCTGCTTACTTTTGGCTTTGTTGGAGACTTTGGATGGTCTGTCAATCTTGGTCGCCCAGCTTCTTCTCGTGCTGCTGCTGCTTTTTTCTTCTTGGCGAAATCAGAGTCACGACGAGAAATAGACGGCGGCTGCGAAACGGTCGATTGAGCTTTGACATCGCTTGATTTGGAGGTTTCTTCTTTTGCCTTGGTTGAATTGCTAGCACCAGCTTCGTTGGTTTCTGGCACTTTGCTTTTGACATCCTCTTTTTCAGACGACGTATGATCAACTTCTGCATATAAAAACACACACTGTTAGTGTAGTGTTTGATGTTTTATAATACATTGGCATGTTACCTGGTTGTCTGCATTTACTCTTCCAATGGTCTCGATTTAATTGACAGTTGTTGGTAAGCGTTTCCATCCATAAGACATGTTTGTGTTGACTCTTTGACTTATTCGCTTCATCATCCTCGTGAGTATCTTCAGAAATATTAGGCATTTCCGCAGTGGCAGTTGGCAAAGGAAGAACCACATCCAACATGTCTTTCAATAAATCAAACGATGGTTTCACAATAAAGTCAATAAAACCTGTAAAACACTCTAGAATAAATATTGAACCCTCCAAAAAGAATTCGTTACTCACCAACTTGGCTTTCAGGCTTTAGAGTGTTAGATCTGTCGCACAAAACCGAACACGGTAGATCCAACTCCTTTTCTCTGTCTCCCTTCAGGTAAAAGGCAAATGGAACCACATACTATATCTTCAATGCTTATAAGCAAACCTGGCGAAAGAATTCTTCCATTAAACGATCTGTAAATCTTTCATGCACTTCCAATGTCTTCATCGGATGACCAAGGTCACAACAGTGGAGACACAATGACAAACCTTTTGTTTTATCAATCCTGACAGTCACATAATGATCTCATGCAATTTAAACCATATTGATAGATACTGTAAAGAACCTATTTAAGATGCCCTTTAAAATACTTACCTCTGTGGATAACACCTTAGTAAGGGAGTACATGGCTCCATAGTGCAGCGAAAAGAAGATCAGCAGCGTGGCAGCACGGCATGAGCTCAGCAGCCATATTGTAAATCAGTATTAAGGGGGCACCTTAGATAGGTACTTTACCAAAATGTATGACTCACTTGTCTGCTCCTGTTGCTGTTGCAATCATTCCCTTCATTGCATTGAGCTGATAAAAATGTGATGACATGTCAGTTGCAAACACCATTTCAATGACCAGTGCTCGTAGCTCACTGAAATAAGCCAATAGTATGGTGTATTACACACACACACACATACCATAGACCATACACCATAAACCAGTCCATCTCAAGAGATGACTGCCGTTACGGCAAAAAAGTCAGTCAATAACACATCTACTCTACGACTCCATAGTTCTACTGTTGCAAAGCACGCGTTATTCTAATTTCAGCTACAACCAAGGCAACACGTTTAACTGCATTCTACAAGAGTACCCTTCCTCGATAAAGAACGGCATACTGCCATTATAAAATGCTAACAGCAAAGCCCTAATTAGAATGCTTATACAGCTCTCCAATTATTGTTTACAATCAAACAAATGGCACCAACAATAAACAATTTTGTCACTTGAAATATTGCCACAAACTTTCAAGTGAGCTCTTGAAAGTATGCATGGCATTTCAGAAAATTTTAATAGATAAGACCAATTAGACTAGACGGCCATATTGCTTGCTATGAATAAAAAACTTCTTTGATTAATTATGTAAGTGCTTGATCCTTCAAAATTGTTATTTTTAAAAACAGTTTCAAACATGACTAAACATCAACATCTAGAAATCAAGCCAAATTATCAAGTCCAAAAACAACTCATTTCATACCTATAGTCTTCATTAGACAAATTTGAGAGAATGTTGTACTTATCCTAAATAAAAACTATATTACATAAACTACAACTTCTCTCTGTAATGATTGGCTACGTCTGTCATCAACTTGAATGCTGCAAACAAATGATGGTTCTCTAAAACTGACTTGTCGTTATAGAGAAGGGCGAGCTCAGATCTGCATACAACATGAATATATACAAAACAGTGGTGAACGTATGTTAGAAGATCGTTTTTACTTGGACTGAACGTGGAATGGATTAGTTGTGCCGGTGTGTTCAAAATCGTGAATAATAGCAGCTAGAATAGCAGAAAATACCTCCAGGTCAGTCAGCCATCCCTATCAACAATACATGTGGTAAACAATAACACAAATCAGTACATTCACAATTTGGTTACTTTAAGTCCAGTCTCCCATAACAAAGAGTGCATGGCTTGTGTGACATCGGCAGCATGGATAGCATTATGATAGGGATTATTATGCAGATCGTAACCTTTCTCGATCTCCTCCAGAAATGCTCTGAGAGCAGTGACAGATATCTGCAACATATCACAACTCCAAAACGTCTACTGATTTCTTTACATTCACGTCTAACCTTAAACTTTGTTATGAGGTCATATTTTCCAAATATTTCATACACCAAATAGAGAAGTGGATGACTACCACTTAGCAAATTGAGATGAAAAACATCAAATGACCAGCAATCTACAATCTGCAAATATATGCATCAAATACATACAATATCTTCGAAATGATCCAGACTATAGTATACTACCTCAAAGAGGTTTCTGACAGATTGAGGACAATCAATAGCTGCATGTTTGCCTAGTCTGCAATATGCACATAAAACCATGTACTATTTACTACTACTGATACAGATACAAGATCTGTGCCCATTCATACGTGTTCATTCTGTTGAGCACCCTCACAACTTGCAGTACCCCTCGAAAGCTAATTGGCTGGCCACTCGTCCTTCTGGTTAAAGACGATTGCCGACGAGTGAACGTTGACTGCAACCAGTCTCGAACTTCCTCCGACACCTCTGTCTCGGCACCATCAGGCAACTCTTCATCCTCACTATCCATTCTGCTGTATAACACACGAACATCAGGAACTTAACTTTCCTAGTCCGTCGTGATATGAATCACCTGATTTCCGAATCTTTCCTACTGACATGCTCGAGCACAGCAGCAGCATATTGAAGTAAATCTTTCAACTCAACCACACCAGGAAGTTCTCCTCTATCCAGGTGATTCAACAACATCCTCAATCTGAAATAGCCCATGCAACAATAGACAATAGCATCGACTTCAAACAAACCAGTCTATCATTTCATCCCGCTGACCGTGTAGCTCCCACCCTAGGAGCATGGACAGATCCAATTTCGGGAAAGTCGTCAACGCTAGTGCCGTTCTCAACATCCATGGCATACAAAGAACTGATCCCTGAAGAGGTATCCGTAGGCGGACGATCGACTGTGCGCTGAGAAAGACCCGACTTCAATCTCAGTTGACTGCTGGACGTGTCAATCGTCGGGATTGGAAGACTGCCACACGCGTCACCAACACTCGATCCACACCACTGATCGGTAAACGGTCGGACAGAGTTACTCGGAACGGGGACGGGTCCGTGAGAGGCAGCCACTGGAGACTGCAACGTGCACTGATCTACAAACAAAACAGAGATGCACATAACGTGCGGTATCGCATGTAAACAAGAGACCAGAAATTATTTCCAGTATTTGTCTCTCTATTATTCTAGGCGTATTAGACAGCGAGAGGATGTCATAGGGGGTGACACTTACCCTGAGAAACAGACGACTGTACAGAAATCGGTGAAGTTGTGGGAATACTAGCGTCTTTGCTCTCGCAGCTCTTGCTTTCCACCAAAATCGGTTTCCGCTTGCTTAGAGAACCATTGCCCATCACAGATTCAAGACACGAACGAACATATCTCCGGATACAGTCCGAAACGTTGCCTTCCTCTAGCTATCAAACGCAATAATAAGAAAATATGATCGCGTGCACACAAGCAAACGGTCACGTGGGGATGAAGACAACGAAAACGACGCAAATGCGGGACTAGACAACTTATAAAATTCCCGGTTTTCTTTGCCACTGCTAATTACATCTGTCTCGGTCAAAGAAACAACCAGAAAGCGTCAAAAAAAGTGTAATCGTGAAACTGTAATGATTGGTTCTCATGGGGTGGGTGTTGGCAATTAGTAGAATTTAGAATGCAAATAACACCCAGAAGCACAGGTTTATGCGTCACTAGAAGCTAAACGAGAACGTTACGATACACGGATAAACACACGAAGGACAAACGTGCGTGAAGGCATTGACTGGAGTCGGAAAAATTTGAGTCAAGACCGGTCACACACACACACTAATGTGGCAAACACAATTCGTCATCACGTTGCAGGAGGGATAGCCGTTATCGCATCGACGTGCCCGTAATTTGCCAAACGCCTACTGAAAACCATACCAACGGTAAACAGTAACGCAGTGGGTATGACCACATTGAGAGCCACATTCTTAAAATCTCATCTTGAGATGAAGATTTCTCAACGCAAACTCTCTCCTAGTCGTGCACACTGGCTCCACACACACATTGCAATCACTGTAAACTCAAAACTGTGTATAGCATCATTAAACGTGGAATTTCTCTACCAGACTGATGTTCCAAAACATTGAGGGGGTCAAATATCTAATCTAAGAGCGCGTGTACTGTTAATGATAGAGGACACCCACTCATTTCTTTTGATTGTCGAATTTTCGTCTCTTCCACGCGTTAAAGCGTTCTGTCTTCGTTTTGACTGAACGAACGATGGAGGACAAGGGTGGAGCAGTGACGCAATCCGCAACGTCAGAAACAAGTGAAGGTGCCGACATTCCCTCTGTTGGCGACAAATAACCTACAAGTGCATGGACACCACCCATATGAGCAAAGTACATGTATACTAGAGAGTTGAGTTGTACATGGGTATTACTTGCTATGCCTTTGCTTGATAATTGTGGGGTGACATCTTTCCTCTCATTACTCCTAATCGATCCTCGTTTTCTTTGCTTTTCTTCAACTATTGTCTGCATTGCCTTTGTTCTTCTATAGTGACATGATAAACATGTGATTTAACTGAACTAGACAGTCAGAGAATGAGGACACACTTAAACTGAGGATTTGATGGATCGATTGCATATTCATTTGTAGTAAAAATAGCTTCAAATCTTGAATCATCAAGATCAATTTGAAAATCATCGACGACTTGTTCCTACAGAGCAGACCCGACAACAGAATGGTGATTTGCGGGATTGAAGTGAGACAATGTATTAATTTGTTTTTTCAAACCTCAATCTGTTTTTGCTTCCTTTTCTTTCTCGACCTTTTCTCTTGGGCAAGAATAGCCTTTCACAGTACACTAGTCTATAGCTTTAAATATTCAGAGTAGAAACAAACAAACCTTTAAGCTAAAGTGAGCTTTGCCACTGTCTTTATCAGCTACCAACAGTTCTAACTCATCTTTCTAAACATCCATAGTCACTGTAACTTGGAACAATGCATCTGGAGTCTATCGCATCAATCGAACCTGTTGCTGCTGCTCTTCTCCTGTTAACTGAACCCTTGGTGCTTTTGATTGACCTCCTTTTGTCTTCTTAGTTGACAGTGACTGAGTAGCACAAACACACAAATACAATTGAGTTACTATATGTATAACATTATCGATCCACCACACTTACTGTAAACTTCGATTCTGGTTGCCCTGAAAAGAATGGATCATCGAAACCACCCGTCGTGCTCACACTTGATCCCACAGACCCTACATTCTCAATGTTGATAACCTTCATACCAATCACACACAAACACCACTCCTCAGTACAATCTCTCACGCTGGGTTAAGATTGACCAGCTGATAAAGCATATCATATTCAAAACAAATCTACCCTACATTGTTAGGATTCTTTCTTCTTTGTTTCCGTTTCTCCTTCCTCTTGTTCAAGTATTGTTCCCAAGGAGTAACAGCATATCTATTTGCCTTAGCTAAAATCACAATTCATTACAAACTACCACCCAAACATCCTAACTATTGACACTAACAATCGACTTTCTCGACATCTTCGAGCACCGTTTCTTGCAAGCCTTCAAAGGATCAGCATCCAAGCTCAGCAATCAAACATTTACACCTTAAGTCTAAAGCTACTATTTGGTAAAGTTTCACATATTGCCAATATTGTTGACCGTCTGTATTGGTGTAGGCTCGAGTATCCAGCCAATCCTCAGGGTCTTTCTCCTCCTGGGGGGGAGAGACAACTAGCTGGATACTCAAGCCTAGTATGGGTGTGCCTGGGTACAGTACTTACCAATTAGCCAATACACTGAAGTATTACTAGCTGCCTTTCTAACACATAGAGCTACCATTCCATGCAACAGCATAAGAGTCAAAGCGATAATCCATAGGGTTAGATATGTCACCCATTATCCTTTCCACTGGCTGACTGCCAGCCTGCCCGAATGCCTTCATAAATATATCTTCTATCATAAATGTCTGTCAAAACTCTTCATTTGTCTACTTCTCTGCTGGTATTATAAGACTGTCTACAACTTGTCTGTTCATATAATACGAGATTCTCACTTTGTCATTTACTAGTGTTTGCTCCCTATTGTTTCAGCAGGTCTTTGTCATACAAATTAGTAATAACATACATCAGTAAGAAACCACATTGTCTCAAGACAACAGATTCTGTGAAGGTAGTTTATTCATGCATACACACCTGGTTCCCAAGTAACTTCCAGTTCCTGATTGCCGTCTGCCTTGGAGTCTTCCAATCTCAAGAGAGCCTACATTCATTCTACTACAACATTTTAACAACCAATTACTATCTAATTTGACCTTGTATTGATTGACTTTCTTTGCCTTTGTGGCATGAGTTTCATTGATGTCTTTGTCTTCAGCAGCATTTGGGCTCTTATCGTGCATATCCTCATCATTGTCTTCGCTTCCTTCTTCAGACGCCAACAGCTCAGAGAAATCCATTTTATTAATTTCAGTTTCAGACATGCTGTATAATACTCTAATACAGCAGCATTCAAACGACAAGTTGTAATGTTTAAGACCTTCGCATCGTGGTCTTGGTCCTTGTTTTGTCTGTCTCATCCCACGTGAGATTGACATTAGACTGCTGAAGAGCAGATGTCTGAAATCTAATAAAAAAAGCTCAGTTGGTGCCAAATATATCAACAGTGTCTGCACTTGCAGCTGTTCCATGCTGGTACATTCTGTCTGTTCTTTGTCCATCTGTTCTCTGTCTGTCTGTCTGTGGTAGGTATTCAACTGCCTCTTCTATCACCATCTATCTGCCAATCATCTATCCATTTTGATCCTTACTGTTACCAATAAAACTACCACAACAATATCAAGCAATCTAAAACACTAGCAGCATCCAAACACAGGAAGTAAGACTTCTTGATATCTTTTTAGAAATTATGGGAAAACCAACCAACATGCAATCTGTCTGTCTGTCTGTCTGTCTGTCTGTCTGTCAATTTCATTTATTGAAACACAAACTCTACGTTACATTTCTAACACTAAATGCAAACAATCTACTGAGTTCAGCTTTAGTTTAATGCAAACTACTTTGATAGTCTCATTTGTGTATGTTCTCATCTACTTCTCCAAGGAAGACACGAGTCAGCCTGTGAAGGATGACTTTAGCGCTACATCGTTGTAATATTATTGAGAATGTGTTCCTCCAAAACCCTCTAAGGTCAGCTTCATTTGTATAGCCTTCAATGTCTCTTGATCTTCTGGCTAGTTTGTTTAGATAGTTGGTAGCTTCTGATCCCCAAGTTCCAAAATGTTAAAATACCAGGAGTGAAATTGAGGCTTGATGTATTGCCAGCAAGTTGTTGTTTTTCGTATTTGATTCATCTTCCTTTCTTCCTTTCTTGCTGCAGCAAAACCTTCCTCTAAAGCTGCCTGCTTTAAAGAGTCTTGGCTGAAAGGATAAGCCATAGCTACATCAAGGTCATAGCTACACCCAGAGTCATACACAACTATGTCTGGTCTATTCTCATTTCAAGAGTAACGATGTCGAGGTTCTTTCTCGTGATGAATCTTTAATTCATGTAGACAAGTGCTCCATGCATTCACAATATCATCGTGTTGCCACACAGGCCCACCTCCATGTTTGCATGCAAGAAGATGATATTCATCTGCCAACTTGCCACATTCACACTGGATGTTCCAGTTGACAAAAGGTGCAGGTATGTCCAACCTAAGAGATGCTGTCAAACGAAATTCGTCGGGTTTCAGTGCAAGAATCAGTAGGAATGGCTTCCGGCCACGACCCAGCTCCCTTTCCTCTTATTGATCTAAATTTAGCTGTAGCTCTATCTGATTGTGAAATCAAAGTTTCCAGGCAGGAATTTGCATTTGCCTTCTGTAGTTGACTAGATAGTTTTTGTTGTAATTTCTTGGGCTGTTTGACAAACTCACTTAGATGTTGGCAATCATCACAACCAGTAGACTTGACAGCCTGATGAATATCGGCCGAGATCTTCGAGACATTGTCGGTTGAAAGCAAGAGTCATACATTGTTAGTCAAGTAAGGGAACCTAGTAGGCAAGTTTGACAGAGTATGCATCCATCCTCCTAAAAATGCAGATGGAGCAATAGCATCGACCAATGTCATTCCAAATCCTCCTAATTTGATAAGAAGTGTTGCCTGTTTCCACCGTTCATCGACTATTGATGGCACTCCCAATATTTTACAAAAGGTTCTTCGAGTCATGTTGTCATGTATTTCAGCTGTAGACTGAAATAAAGATGGTGATACTGACCTAGCCAAGTAATTTAACTTGGGAACATGGCAATGACGTAGTAGAAGGCATTCTGACTGAGGATCTTCTAATTGAGACAAAGCAGAGCAAAGTGATTGACCAGAGTGAGCTATGTCTTCAGACTTGGAAAGGACAAAGGAAGAACTTCCCACGGGAATGCCTAAGACCATAGTCCCATCAATCGTCCCTTGGAATGGGCAATATTTGGTATTAAGTGGGTCAGGAGTGAACAGCTCACATTTTGATGACATGTTGATAAGCCAAGAGGAGTAAGAGATGACTTCAGATGTAAGGCTGCATTGACAGTTGCATCAGGTTCACCAAGTAAAAAATGTCATCTAGATATGCTAATGCTTGAACTTTGTTGTGCTGTAGTTGTAACTGCTTCAAGACAGGATGTATTGTGAGGGAAAAAAGAACTGGACCTAACGGGTCTCCTTGGTGAACTCCTTCTTCTGAGTTGATGAGGACTGTTTCTTCTCCCATTTGGTAAACAAGATGACCAACATTTATTGAATGCATTTGACATATCAGTTTTGAGTAATGCCCAACTGGGATTAGATTCAAGGGCTAATTGGACGTGATGAACCAACATTTCTGATCCTCCCTCTACTGCCACACCATGCTGAAGTAATGACAAATGATCAGCAAAATTGCTCTTTAGTTGATTGCATATGACTTTAGCTGTTATCTGACGAAAAACTTCACCAACAGCAATTGGCCGTACATCTCCATTTTTCTTGGGTATTGCTATGAGCCTGGAAGCCGAGAGAAGAGATGATATTGAATAAGGTAAATGACCCCTAGCAATGACTGCGCATGCTTTGTAAAGATGATCACTGACAGAGGATGCCCCCAGTAAGAGGCCCATCTGTCTGTCTGTCTGTCTGTCCACTCTTTATATTTCATACATATAAACTATTACAAGCTATACATACGAAAGTCCGTTATATATCAATTAGACCCACACGGGTCTCTAAAAATTTATCAACTTAGCTTGCATGCAATTGGACACTATATATGTCATTGTCTGTCTGTCTGTCTGTCTGTCTTATTTCACTATTGAACACAAAAAGCAAAATTTTACAAGAACACTATAGGTAAAACTGCTAAGCTAAATGTCCATCTACTGAGACATAGAGATTGAATACTAAAATTCTAATGAATGATGGTCTGAATGTCTCTTTCATTGTCGTCCAATTCTTCATTTCCCTCTGTAATTCTTCTAAGTTTTCTCAATACTACATTGGAATTGGACTTCTGAAGGCATATTGACAGCCTCTTTCTCCATTGTCCTCTAAACTGTGCTTCACTTAATCCACTTTCTACATCTCTCGATCTTTTGGTCAGCTGGTTCAAATAATTGTCTGCCATTTCTCCCCAACAACCAAAATGTTCAAAAATCAATGGAATGAAGGTAGCTTTGCATGACCCTGGATGCTGTTGATTTGAATATTTTTTTCTCCTCTCTTTTTGCAGCTGCAAATCTGTCCTCTCTCGATGCTCTGACCACTGTGTCACTACTAAATGAGTGTGCCAGAGAGAAATCGAGTTCAACATTGGCACCTATTCCTGAATCATATACTGTCTGTCTGTCTGTCTGTCCGTCTGTCTGTCTGTCTGTCTGTATGCCTGTCAATACATATATTTTCATAAATGAACTATAGCACCAAAGCAATAGCTAATCTACGTGTCCATGACATCTAGTACATACATGAAAACTGATTAAAACTACAATGCACACTATATACGCACTAAATACACATACACATTACGACTAGATGAAAAAGTGACTTTTGGTCCCAATCTCTAAATGTTTATGACTGTCCACTGAGACCTGAAGTCTTCCTGTAGCTGTATTTGTTGAGGAGAGATGAGAACTTCTTTGTAAGGGTCTTGATGTTACATTTTTGGAGTTGGACGGCAAATCTCTTCCTCCTCTGCCTGCCTGCCTGCCTGTCTGTCTGTCTGTTCATCCGTCCATCTGTCTTTTGCCTGCCCAAAACCCACAAGATCACTGTACAATCAGCCTCCTGGTCAATACTCCTAGTTGCTAATTCATCCATGCTGGTTCACATCTAGAGTGATCCATAGCTGTCATCTACTTTAACACTACTTGCTCCAATTCACATAACAGTGACCGTCTGTGTCTCTGTATGTCTTGCTAACACATCACAAAGAAACATTATACTTTGGTGCATTGTAGCCAGCCGGTACATCAGTTGCTACAGATTGTGGCTCTTGATCAAACTCGGTCTCATCAGGAATAAACCTGCAAAACGAAAGATCAGTGGTATTGTAACACCTAAGTTTCATATCACTGCCACATCTTCAAATGATCACCAAACCACTTCTATTCGCAAGTCTTTCATCATAAGCCTCAAGTCTCCATCACTCTCTTTGTAAACTAAAGTAGGAACAGCAATAGCTGGCAGTGTGGGAATTACGGCAAACGTTTATGTAGATATAGGAGCCTAGAAGGGGCATCACGGAAGGTATACAGATTACATTACACATCAAAACGGAAGCGAGTTCATCTGTACACATATTCCTGATGTCATAATGGTACAAAGTGCAATAATGAATCATTCATTCTCTATGTCATATGTAACATCCATAAATTCCATGTACGCGTACATTTAGCTATATAGTACACTCAATCTATTCAGTATCTCAATTTTGGTGTTCTCTTGCCCATTTGCTATAATATTAGAATTATCTGTTTGCGATGTATAGTTAGCGAGATTCAAGATTTTTCCCACACTGCCAGCTATTACTTTTCCTACTTTAGAAGATCCATAGTCTTGACTTATCTGTAGCTGCTGACCTACTTCTACTAATAATAGCAGACCAAAGGCGTACTATGCAATTATTATTAAGCATCAGAAGAAACACAAACAACGTTAACCAAGGGCTTATCACAAAGCAAATATAAGGCACTTGTTAGTAGAAATTTTGAGATTTTGAGTGCTAATACTTAGTCTATTACGTCCTTATTTCACAACCCAACATCCAGACTGAATGATTAGAAACTAAAAATTCATTACTGCTGCACCCATTGTACAGTTGTACAATGTTCAGAATTTTGAATCAAGTTCAACCCTGTACTGACAGTGTCTACAGTTAGCTGGCCATTTCAGGAAATGGCTCATTTCGCTGTGTTTTGAATCATTATGTAGAGTGGCTCTGATTATTGTTGTATCCATGTGTTGTGCATTTAGATTGGGTACATCCACTCATAGCATGTCAGCCTCACACGACTAAGCTAAACTGACTGATGCAACTATAAGGCTTAAAAACTCAATTGTAATGGAAAGTGGCCAAATCCTTCATCACCTTTCAAGACAAAAGTGGTCACCCCCTGTTGCTCTACAGCTCATCAGGAGTGTAAACTTACAATCAAACTACTTGCATACAACATACAGACACACGTATGTCCAAGCATACACACTACATCCAACCTTAAGTCCAGCTTGCTGGCTGATAATTCCAACTCTATTCCATCACAAATATCGTAGATACTTGATGCCGTTTCTGCAACAATTGTACCATTTAGTTAAAATTAACAAAGCCAAAAACAGAAACAAAACCTGCCGAGTCACACACAACAACTGCATAATAGTACTTCAGCCGATTCAACTGATACTGTCTCAACTTTTCAGCCGAATATCCTGCACCCTAGATATATATAGCCAACAACCAACACATATTACCTCCAACAATCTACCAAAAACAAATGCACAGACTAATTTACTTCTGTAGAGCCGTCATTCAAATCTCCCTCTACTAGTTCGGCAGGTCCCATCCTGTCCTCATTTGCTAGCCGTTCTGAACCAAAGTCAGACAAATATATCTACCAGTACAAACAGTAGAAAACAATACAACAAACTATCACAAAGACGACAATATGGCGTGTCAACATTTGCATGGTTACCAATCACTCATACCTTGACTGATTCTACGATAGCTCCAGTAGGCTTGAATGAATTAAACAATACTATGAGACCAACATGTGATAAACTTAGAAGATCATTGTTGTCAGTTATGATTTTTAACCGAGAAGATCCGATGCTGTGACTCTATCCCAGTCCATATTACAAACAGCCAAGCGACGAGTTACATTACTTGCAACCGGAACATCGTGATCTAATTCTCCCCAGTCGTGAACAACCTGAAGTAATTGCAACGTTGTAGCCATACTTTACTATTAGAGATGTTGACATAAACCTCATCTGATTCACAAAGTTGCCCACTATCTTCTTCATCTGATGACGATAATAGCAGACCCTCACCACGAGCATAATCCACTTCAACACAGTCACCAGTAGACTCGTTATCACTGGAGTCCTCTTCTTGCTCACTAGATGAGTATTTGACATAGTGTTGAGTATGTCTTTTCTGGTGTTTCGATAGCTCGACAAGATTTTTGTCTGAATAAATCTCTGCTTTCTTTTCATGTGTTTTACAATCCTTCTTGTTTCTTGTAACTCTAGCCGACTCCACATTTTCTTCAACTTCATTATTAGTACTCCATCCCTTCTGTCTTAAATCCTTCTTTCGTTCCTTCTCAATAGGTATGTCAGTGGCTCTCTTTTTACCTGACTTCTTTGTTGTTTCTGTTGAGTTTGCTATCAAATATTGGTCTGCTGTCTCTGTTTGACTACGTTGGGAAGTTTCATCTTCTAATGCATAGAAGCGTTTCAGATCATCATCAGACGTCTGGTTTACGAAACGTCCACGTTTATCAACCACATCTGTTCACATAGGTTGCACATTATACACTCTAATATAAATAATTTATATTAATATTAAATTAACATAGTATTTAATATTAATATAAATATATTTGTAATATTTACGATAAATATTTAATACAATTATTAATTGAATCAAATAATCATATTCGTATTAAAACATATAATGTAAGTGCCATCAACATGCTACAATCAAATCTCACATTTCGTCTTGAACCTTTTGTCAGTAAACATGCCAGCAAACCTCTTGTCGATTTTTACTTTCCTCGTTTTTCTTGGAACAGGCTAACATTCAATAAGAAATGAACGTCGTCAACAAAACTTAAATAACAAGCGAGCTTCCTTCACCTTAAATCGAGGATCAAGCCTGATCTTGGAAAATCGAGGATCATCCATTTTACAGCTACAGTATGTCTAAGTTTCAAATAATTGAATTCAAGTTGGCCTCGGAGTTCTGTCACTAAACTGCATTCATTTGTAATGTAAAAAGCGCGCATGCACAATAAATTAATAAATAATTATATTATAATGTAGCTACTCTTCAACTTTCTAGTGCAGTATTTCAGTATTTCAAACAAAAAGGACTAACTCGCGCGGCATGTAATGTGCAGTGTTCCAAGGCCGGTACCGTGTGCCAACAACAAACAAATAAAGCTCGTGCTGCCCAGTCGGCTGATTCACGGCATCGCTATTGCTATGAAACAATTGAGCATGCATGTAGCTACACTCTATTATCAAAGTTAGTTTCGGACACTACATTTTTAGATCTAGGGCTAGTAGTGAAGTCTATGACGTACACACATAGTCTGACAGCAGATGTCAATTGCGTGTTTTCCAAACAGTTACACTCTACTCACTCACACAAGCAAGAAATTCATCGCAATTAGTACTTTACAGTTGTAACCGAGTTGTCGGTTACAGATTCGAATCTATAGGCACTGGCCTGGCAGACCTGTCTGAGTCTATGCAGTCTACGAGTAGCTCGCGAATGTCAGTTGAACACTCTGATGTTGTTCCAAGTGTACAACATGTGTGCTGGTCTTCTGTTCACCCCACCTGCCAGCCACTACAGAGTACGAACCAGGTGGTAACTGAACACGAACGTCTTCAGATCGTTGCAGCTACAAACAAGCATTGTGTATGACAACAAGTACAAAGGCAATGGCTTCACTGTGTAACATACTGGATTCTGTTTGGGTAGAGATGTGTATTTTGGTTGCAAGTATCGTCTGCAAAATATCCCATCGGGTGAATCCAGATGCTTAGGTTTGTGAGTGTTGTAATAGCGCTAGCAAAAACGTTGAAATATATATTAAATAAACAAACAGAAGTAGAAAACAGGCAAAAAGATAGACAAACAGCAAGACATTGTAGTCTATAATGTCATCCTGCTGACAACTCTGTCAACGAAAAATTGCCTGGAAACCCATTACGTCTCCCACCACCTACTTGACTAAGAGATCTACTCAATGTGCTTTCTGATGCTACAGATATGACCATGATAATACTTTGGTACATCCGTGTTTGTCTCTATTGTTTGTTTGTATGTTTGTATGTATGTATGTTTGTCCATTTGTGATTGTTTTTATTTTCTATTTGTTTGTTTGTTAATTTTTGTCTTTTGTATATTTATTTGTTTGTTTGTATGTATGTATGTATGTTTGTCCATTTGTGTTTTTGTCTGTTTGTTTGTATGTATGTCTGTTTGTCTGCTTGTGTTTTTGTCTTTATCGTCTATTTGTGAAAGTAAATAAATTAAAAGAGAATAAATACAAAGATGCAGTATATTATTCACAAGACAAAAGATCAACTTGTTTTAAACACCTCGCTTAATATTTTTTCACCAAAAACTACAAAAAGTGTGAAATAATAATGTAACAACAAACTCTTGAAATTGTTAAAGAAGGAAGACGCCTAAATGCAACTGCTAAAAATACTTGTTCTCTAGCGCTGTGTGTGTGTGTGTGTGTGTGTGTGTGTGTGTGTGTGTGTGTGTGTGTGTGTGTGTGTGTGTGTGTGTGTGTGTGTGTGTGTGTGTGTGTGTGTGTGTTGTCCATGTGTGTGTGTGTGTGTGTGTGTGTGTGTGTGTGTGTGTGTGTGTGTGTGTGTGTGTGTGTGTGTGTGTGTGTGTGTGTGTGTGTGTGTGTCCATGTGTGTGTGTGTGTGTGTGTGTGTGTGTGTGTGTGTGTGTGTGTGTGTGTGTGTGTGTGTGTGTGTGTGTGTGTGTGTGTGTGTGTGTGTGTGTGTGTTGTCCATTGTGTGTGTGTCTGTGTGTGTGTGTCTGTGTGTGTGTGTCTGTGTGTGTGTGTGTGCGTGCGTGCATGTGTGTGTGTGTGTGTGTGTGTGTGTGTGTGTGTGTGTGTGTGTGTGTGTGCGTGCGTGTGTGTGTGTGTGTGTGTGAGTGTGCGTGCACAAAAGACAAATTAATTAAACCACTCGAAATACCCTGCATTGCCGTGTTGTCATAGACAAAAACTGCATAGTACTATCAAATGCTTCATCAATTGACGTAGCAATAATAGGATCCTAAAAACAATACAATAACTCAGACTCTCTCTCGATCTCAAATCTCTTCATTGATCATTGAAACGCAAAAAGCTTAAAAACCTCAACAGGGTTCAAAGCTTGTTTAGAAAGCGGCCATTCTATCTTCCTTTCTCTCGCTCGAAGTAGAGTGTCTACACTTTGACGTCCAGAACGACACAGAGTACAAGCAGTCCAATCGTCTGACTAAAAACAACATTTATACATGATGACAAACTGATAATACTAATCCACTCTCATTACTGAAGCAAACGAGGACATGGTTGTAGTGATACTTGATGCGATACAAAAGAAGATGACAGAAATATCCAGACAGTAGCGGGTGACTAAATGATATACCCGGATACTCACGTGCTTAACACGTGCACTTGGTTACAGTGTTGACATCCTGACTACACCCATGTTGGAGGCCGCACAGAGAGCGTGGAAGACGCTGTGTCTCGACGACATCGCTGAAGGAGATGTAACACTATCGATCGACACATCGGGATCGATGTACGTCTATCTAGACTTCGTGCGTCGCGAGATATCCCGATGGTTGCGACGCCAATGTCAACAGAGGCCAGCGCGCCGATTCAATCTCGTGCAGTACGCGTCCATAGCAACGAGATGGCAACCAAAATCCGTCACTTGCAGCCACGACAATGTCGCTGCAGCAGAGACGTGGCTAGCAAAACAACACTGTTCAACAAGCAGTAATCTTCTCGACGGTCTGGTGTGTGCATTTGCGGACTTATTTGTAGAGGCTGTCTATGTACTGTGTGATGGCACCACTGACTACCCATCCAGTCTAATACTAGAGAGTGTTATGCGAGCAAGCAGAGGAAGACCGGTGCATGTCTTCCTGTTTCAGCACGAAGGAGAATCATGCCAGTTGTCACGTTCTGCTGCAGTCTACGAACAATTAGCATTGAAAACCGGCGGCTTGCTACAACTCGTGCACGTGCCCAAGTTGTCATTGGCCACGCCCCGGGGCGGAGTTAACTTTTTAGTTACTCCGGTTCTGATACGAGTTGATACTT
>NC_085102.1:4133792-4156292 GCF_963422355.1 Corticium candelabrum
CAATTTTTTTAAAATGTTCACATGTTAGGTATTTATATGTGATCGTAAAGCTGCAATTAGATAAAAACTTTGGACCGCTTGCTGTCCGTTCTTCCGGGAGTCGTCTTGTGTGTCTTTCGGATGTGGGGTCTAATAGAAGACCCTCTCTAGACAAACTAGAAACAGACATAAGAATTAAGAAAACAAGTGACACACACACACACACACGCACGCACGCACGCACACAAACACACACACACACACACACACACACACACACACACACACACACACACCGACACCCACACCCACACCCACATCCACACACACACACACACACACACACACACACACACACACACGCGCGCGCGCGCGCACACACACACACACACACACACACACACACACACCGACACCCACACCCACATCCACACACACACACACACACACACACACACACACACACACACACACACACACACACACACACACACACACACATCCACACACACACACACACACACACACACACACACACACACACACACACACACACACACACACACACACACACACACACATACACACACACGCGCGCACGCACACAAACGCGCGCGCGCACGCACACACACGCACGCTCGCTCGCAAGCACCACACTTGACTCTTCAAGTAAGATTTTTTCAAGCTCACCTTCCTGTCATACCCTTCTTTCTGTTTCTCGTCAGGCCATGTATCTGCTGGAGATACTTTTTTTCCAATTTCTTTGGACTACAAACACATATTCAAAAACAATTAAATGCTAGATTTATTTCTAAACAACTGACAATGAGTATAGATACATTATTTGTTACGTAGGATACATGCAGTTAGTACCTGGGAATCAATCCGTCGTTACCTCCTTCCTTCACAACTCTACCAATCCACCAATCATCGTTTAGCTTCTAATTTCATCGACAAAAACTACTAATAACAGCGAAAGCAATCAAATACTGTTTGGTACATAGGACCTTTTTTATCTGCAGAAAATCGTTAACTGAAATAGAGAGCGTCTGTCCTCTGACAAGGCAGTCTTCGTCTCGTGACCCATCGTAGCTCGCGCACGCTCGCATCACGAATACAACTTCACAAGTCTATTTTATGATCAGACGACTGTCAGTAACGCCAACAAATTGATTGCTTACGGTCATGCCAGATAGCAAATAGAGACATGCACCTTGGCTTCCTTCAGAAGATGCTTAGCTTGTTGAATAAGAGTCTCTCTAGTAACGACGGACGCTCGAAAACTGTCGCAGTCTTCGGATCGTTCATCAACGGGGTTCTAGACTCAACAACCGTTAGAACGACCGTGCAGGGTTGTAGACTGTTGTGTGCATGGATCTAGAGACTTGCTACACGAATCGTGATCTCACCTCGGCAGAAGAGTCCGCATCCGTTCCGCTGTTTCGTTTCCATTCTGCCGATAACATTGACAAATGGCCTAGACTCGCACTCTTTGAAAGAGGCAACTTCCACAGAGATTTCCAGAATCGCTGCCGAGGACCGGAGTCGTATGTTAGCTACTACAGTAGTGTGAGTGAGTGTGTTAATTAACAACTCACCTTGCGTCGTGATTCGGAGATTGATGAATGGTTGAAGGCTATGGCCTCTAGCCAGTTACCGTCGGCACACGAACTGCATCGACGTAGACTAGACATCTTCGGTGCCAGGTGCTGCCAGTTGTGAGTGACTTCAGACGAATTAGTCGAAAGTGCTACATCAGGTGTTCGATCTCAAATGCGGCTCTACAGGCGCTGGTGTTTGCGTAATTGAGAATTAAGAAGTATACTAGTAAGAAGCATTTGAAAATTTACAGAAAGCTAGCCTGCTAGGCTTATCTATTCTGATGTCGTAGATCTAGCACATGTACTAAAAATAACGTACTTTGGCTCTAGTTTTCAGGACGCCCAGCAATTTGCAAATACGGTAGAGCGCATGCGTCTAGACAGCGCCGTCGACAAGGTAACCACGCGTTACCACGGAGTCTAAATTCGGTATCGCAGCACATGTAAGCAAGGTTTACATGTCTATACCTTTTCTTTACAGCCTATCTATAGGTACTTTACCTGTATTGGTGCAAGAACAAATATACATACAAATTGAGATTGACAACGGGGTTTACCTAAAATTAGCTACGAGCGTAAAAGAAGGACACCACATTAAGTGGTGGACTGCTTCGCGAGAAGCTTACTCTATACGGGCCGAATTGACTTCCGGTCTGTCTGTCGGTATGTCGCTATGTTTGTATGTTTGTTTGTAAGCGTGTGTCACGGTCGGGGAGTTTGTCGAGCCAATCAGCAGTCGTTTTGGGACGCGAAGCGTAGGTGACGTAACAATAGCATATCGGCGTGAATCACTCTCGGGAATTTGCTGAGCCAATCGGCAGTCCTTTGGGAGACCAACAATGAGTGACGTAACAATCCCGCGCATTAAGACAGAAATGCCGAGATGTCGTAAACCTCCATTTTACGCTCAAACTGTCGTCAAACCGAGAAGCGCAGAGTAAAGTTCAATTAATAGTTGTATGCGTTTGTCACTTTTACAAAAGAATCGCAAAACAAACAAATTCATGATTCTCCAGAAGCCAAGCTAGGGTCCCATGGGACCATGCATCTAGCTAGGCACCGCTGCATGCGCACCTCCAGCATGTCACCCGCGATCGTCAAGAGAGCAATATGTTCTAAGTAGGACTGATGATGAACGATCGACGTCGTCTTGCAAGAAAGATTTGCAGGAAACGTCGACGGTGCTTTCTTCTGGATCCAGTCGCTAGATGTACATGAAGTCGCTTCACAGTATTTTTCTTCATCGAGAGGTACAGGACGTTCACTTTTTCTATCTACGTGTGTGGTGTACGCCTAGGTACTAGAGATTGGATCTTGGTTTGGTAATTGTAGAGACATGAATCGCGAAGTTACTGCTATGGAGGTGGACGAGCAGAAAAAGACAGATGAGAAGAAAGAGACGGCTAGGAAGAAAGAGACGGACGAGAAGAAAGAGACAGATGCACAGCCAGCAAAGCGCCGCCGGCAACAAGAGTGTGTCTAAGAGAATTAATAACACAGCGTCTGGAACTGTGCTTAATTTGTTTTTCCACGTATACAGAGGTAGAGGAAGAGGTAGAAGAAGAGGGAGAGGAAGAGAGAGAGGAGAGGGAGAGGAAGAGGAGGAGGAAACGAGACAGAAAAAGACGGCGTTACTAACTATTTTTACGCCAAGAATATTACTTTGCATTTTTAATTAGTGTGTGTGTGTTTGTTTGTTTATATTAATTTTGTAACTACTGTTAGTAAAATAATACAAATTATGACGTTGCACATCGCAAACGGAAGTCGCGACGCCGTATGCCTAATAGGACTGCGGTAGAGGGTAGACAACCCAACTTGTGCGTAAAATTTCATCATAGGCTATGCGCCTCATGATCATCACAAACGGCGATGTTATAATTATACAGCTGCATCGGTACTGTATCATAGTAATTAGTCAAAATTAAGTTCACCGTCGCCTCAACGATCTGGACAAGCCTCCGGCCACAGGATACGCAGAATAGCTGTGGATCAACTTTTAAGTTCAGTAGAAACTTATATTACCAAGGTTCACCACTTCGGAGGTATTTCATCACGGAACTCCCCCCCCCCCACACACACACACATAGACACACACACACACACACACACACACACACACACACACACACACACACACACACACACACACACACACACACACACACACACACACGACACACACACGCTTGTAGCTCTAAAGCGACGGTGTAAACACAGCTTCATTTACTAGTTAGTTGCGGGAGAGGTCAACTGGACCTGAATAATTAAATTTAAATGATAAAATTAGGTAGGGCCGTACCACTTTTTATTAATTCTTTCCGACGCCCCTGCTGACTACTAATTAGTAAATAGAGCCGCTAGGGGCACCTCTAGGCCGTGCACATGCATGGCTGTACATGATGACTCATTGATGATTGCGTACAAATTGACAATACTAGGTATCATTGCATGCTTGACTACCGCGTGTGCCGCGACCGCACTGCACATTGTAGGTCTACACTACATACCTAATACAATTGACTAGTTGTCTAATTAGCTAATTTGCTGTTTGACATTGAGGCTAGGCTCGAATTTCCTAGAAAGTAGAATCTAGCACCAAAGCATTAGTTTTAATATATATTAAGCTAGATTTTGGAACTACAAGTTCCAGTTACCGGCAGACTCTGGGAGTCATTTTTCAACCTAGAATGTTACGTGAAAAATTTACTTGTCACAGTGAATCACGTGACTGCTTTGCACTGCTCGTTTATCTAAGTCCCGGATAAATCATGGGTTCGAGGGTCAGTCAAAGTCCTGATCTTTGCTGGCCTAAAAGCTGCTCTGACGGTGTTGAAGACAGGTACTCTTGGAATCCTGATCTTGCGTGGAGTGTGCTGCAAGTCAAACAGACAGTAAAGCCAGTCCAGCCTATCTTACCAGAGACACCCAAACCAGAGAATCACACTCGATTCGTTTGTCTTTCTGACACTCATTCCAAAACAAACGGTCTTTCTGTACCTCAAGGAGACGTATTACTGCATGCTGGGGACTTCTCAAATGTTGGTCTTCCTAGGGACATTGAAAAGTTCAATGCATTTCTTGGATCATTGCCTCATCCTGTTAAAGTCGTAATTGCAGGAAATCACGACCTGACATTTGATTTGGATTCTTATGATGAAACGTTTAAGCGATTTGGACATCCTAGGAAGTTTGATTGTGTGGAGGTAAAGTCTTTGCTGACCAATTGCATTTATTTGGAAGACGAGGAAACATCGGTGCTGGGTTTCAGGATATATGGCTCTCCGTGGTATGGACACACACACACACACACACACACACACACACACACACACACACACACACACACACACACACACACATGCACACACACACACACGCACACACACACACAAACAAACAAACACACACACAAACAAACAAACACACACACACACACACACACTGAGACACACACAGTGACACACACACACACACACACACACACACACACACACACACACACACGAACACACACACACGAACACACACACACGAACACACACACACACGCACACACACACGAACACACACACACACACACACACACACACACGAACACACACACACACACACACACACACACACACACACACACACACACACATGCACGCATGCACGCGTGCACACACACACAGTGACACACATACGCACACACACACACACACACACACACACACACACACACACACACACACACACACACCACAAACACACACACACACACACACACACACACACACACACACACACACCACAAACACACACACACACACACACACACACACACACACACACACACACACACACCACACACACACACACACACACACACACACACACACACACACACACACACACACACACACACACACACACACACACACACACACACACACACACACACACACACACACACACACACACACACACACACACACACACACACACACACACACACACACACACACACACACACACACACACACACACACACACACACACACACACACACACACACCACATTAGTTGTATTTTCAGTGTATGAAATGCAGGCAGCCAGTTTTTTGTGACTGGGCATTTAACTTGAAACGAGGCGAACCCCTGCGTGAAAAGTGGAACAAAATACCGGCCGGTGTGGATATCTTGATGACTCATGGACCACCCGTTGGACATGGAGACAAAAGCAAGTATGGCGACACGAGAACCGGTTGTGTGGATTTGTTGCATACTGTTCAAACAAGAGTGAAGCCCAAATACCATGTCTTTGGTCATATTCATGAAGGTACTACATACATCCAATATTACATGTACATGTACAAATGGGGGACTGAGTATCTACAATACAGTTGCATCACACGGCTCTTTTTTACAGGATATGGTGTGACAACAGATGGCTTTACGACTTACATAAATGCATCGACTTGTACTGTTCAATATCAGCCAACAAATGCTCCAATTATTTTTGATCTTCCAAATTCATAAGACGCTTGAATTTTAGAATATGTCTCAGCTTCTCAAAGGTACTCTTTCATTATTAATAGCTTGAGCCATTTAATGTTGTATTTTTTAGCAAATAATTTGTCTACAAATTAGAGTTTGATGGATACTCGTTTGTCTTTACATGAACTTGGTAATTGTACATTTTTATTTGCAATATTGATCTGGACTATTTGGTATATGTATGAGCCAGTCTATATACTATGATATAATGTAATGTAATGTAATGTAATGTATAAGGTAATGTAATGTAATGTAATGTAATGTCTAATGTAATGTAATGTAATGTAATGTAATGTAATGTAATGTACGTTTTCTTATATAATACCAAGTTCAGTTCTCAAAGGGCAAATACTAACAAAAGAACTTATAAACAGAAAGCAAACACAAACAAACGAGAAAAGAAGTTTAGGTTACACTTGATCTTTGAACCGCATATATGAACTTACAGATCTTTGTATAATATTGTCAACTCTTGTAGTCCAGAAATGGCTCTTTAGTTTCTATTTACTCGAAATGTAAATTTCTTCACCACCGATGTCATTTGCATTAGTATAAATAATAATATATATTTCATCGGACTACAACTCAGTACAGTACTCACTAAAGCCATTTTAGTGTGTATGTCCATTTTAGTGTGTATGTAGTTTTACGCACAGCTGTTTGTGAATTGGTGATTTCCTCGAGTGAAATGGTTATGTTCTTGCCTATAAAACAAGACTGTGTGCTGGCTACGTGAGACTAGTGCTGATGTGTATGACTGCGTGCGTGAGCAACTTCCCTAAGGCTTTTCATCAATTATCCCTCATACATGCCTACATTTGATCATCAAGACACATGTGTAACTTGGATCTTCACTTCAATCAAGGCGCCAGGTTATGGAAGAGGCGACACCGTCAGATTAGTGTTAGGATCACTTCTGTATTCAGACCAAGTACTCGATTTTGTGAGTGCAAATGATTTGAACAGCAATCCTAAGAGTTTATCTTGACGTCAAAGAAACTATATAGCAGACAAATTTGTTATTGTAGATGCAGTGACACTATTGACACATTTGGTAGTTGGTGAGTCTGTGCCAGGCATCAGCACTAATCTCTCAATTACTAAGATGCTCGACACTAACTGTTGTTGTTAGGTGTGTGCTTGACAAGTAGTCGAGTTGCTCTATTTATTCAGTTAGAGACTTGTAGTGTTTGCTTTTATCCTGAGACGGTCTGACATGTGCGACGAGCAACTTCCTGCTGTGGTGTTTGACAACGGTACAGGCACAATCAAAGCTGGATGCGCCGGCGACGCCCGTCCCCGTGCTGAGTTTCTCTCTGTTGTCGGTCGTCCTTGCCAAGAGTCTCAAAACCGTGCAGAATGGGTGCGATCAAAAGATACATTCATTGGAGAAGAGGCGCTAAGCATCACTGATCAAATTCTCGTTATCAATCACCCCATAGAACGTGCAGTTGTGACCAATTGGGATAGCCTGATGAAAGCGAGTTATACCTGCAGCCTCAGCCTATGACCGCTGTCTCATTAGGTTTTGTGACCGTTGGTTTAGATTTGGGAACACACATTCTATGAAGAGCTACGTGTTAGACCAGAAGACCATCCCATTCTTGTCACGGAGCCTCCTCGAAATCCGAAAAGAAATCGCGAGAAGATGGCAGAGATAATCTTTCAAACATACAGCAGTCCTTCCTTGTATATTGCCATTCAGGCGGTGCTCTCTCTTTATGCGTCCGGGCTCACAACCGGACTCGTTCTCGATTGCGGAGATGGCGCGTCTGATGTGGTACCAATCTTTTCCGGTCACGCTATTCATCACGCCATCTTTCGTCTGGATGTGGCAGGCGGGGATGTGACCGACTACCTGATGAAGATCCTGAACGAACAAGGGTTTGGGCAATTCAGGACGGCGAGCGACAGAGAGATAGTGAGAGAGATCAAAGAGAATCTGGCTTACGTCCCTATTCATTTTAAAGATGAGATGATTCGCGCCCGCTTCAGACCAGAGGTAGTGGAGCAAAAATATAAGCTACCTGATGGCCAGGTAAGACACTTTAATGTTGAGACGGAGAAGTCAAGTGTGTAACCGATCGTGATTTCACTAATACTACCGTGTGTGTGTTGATTGTCAGGAAATCTTGATGGGTACCCAGCGTTTTCGTTGCACTGAGCCTCTATTTCTGCCATCGGTGTTAGGAGTGGGATCACCTGGGCTACCGGAGGCTGCATACAAAGCCGTCACAAAGTGTGATTTAGATACTAGGAAAGAACTCTTTTCAAATGTCGTTGTTTGTGGTGGAACCACAAATTTACGGGGTTTTAGTGACCGAGTGTATCACGAGTTACGCAACTTGGCACCAGAGGAGAGGATTAGGGTCTTGTCTCCTATCAAACGAAAGTATATGGTCTGGTTGGGTGGCTCCATTCTCGCTTCATTGTCGTCATTTAATGGAATGTGGATCAGCAAGAGCCAATATGAAGAAGAAGGTCCGTGTGTTATCTACAAGAAATGCTTCTGATAGTTTCATCTCATTTATTAATTGGTGATTGGAGACGGTGTGAGGGGTATACTTTAGATTGGCGTACTAGTTGGTTTCAGCACTGCATGATAATCAGCTTCAAGTTTGATCAGAAATTGGGATGTACTTGGTTTATACATACAGCGTCACATTTTTGCTGTAACTGCATGTTGCAAAGATCTAGAGTTGTTTCAGAATTTTAGGCATATCTTGTATCTGTTCTAAAACTCCAAGAGTACCAGAAGTACTGTGTACCAGTACTGTGTCTGGTGTAGCAAGACAGGCTCTACAATCATATGCATAAGTTTGTTTGCAGTACAAAATTCTGTAATTTATGATTTGTTTATATCTGAAACAGTTGACATACGTAACTGCTGTCTAATAAAGGGTTGCTGAAATGTAGCCGATTGATTCGTATTACAATTGTTGTGCCTGTTTAAATCACGGTGCTTCCTCACACTGTTTCAATGATTAGTAGATAAAATGGAAACCCACTGATTCAATTTCATTGATTCAAACAAGAACTCTTTCTACGTTTCTAGTTTATGTTGCTGTACGTTTCTGCATGCATGACTGTGTATGCCAATCGATTTCGACAAAAGATGCACTGAGCACGCAGCAACACAAGCTGATTGAAGACCAGATGTTTATGCATTTTGTTCAACAGCCAGTAAACTAAGAGTTGTTGGCCTTGCTCTTTACTAAACATTACTGTCATAATCTATTAGATCTTGATGTACTTGGATTATTGATTGATAAACGGTTGACCTCCTTGCATCACAACCTAAGAAGACCTTTCGATGAGAGTGTTTAGTGGACTTCCGCTTATCTATTTGCATGTACATCTTGCATCTTGACAGAGTGTATCCTGTATGATGATTTAGGCAATGATGTCAACGTACTAAGTAATTACTTCAGCAGGTGTTCCACTCAATGTGTTGCGTCTTATTTCCAAGTACAGCACGTACTTTACAGCTGAATGGCTCAAGGTTATATTGAACAAAGGTGGTTCATGTAAAATGGCACGATGTGCTGCCTGGGTTGTTAACTTTAGTACACTGTATAGTGAGTTGTGAAGCTCTTTGACTTGTTGGTGTTATGAACACATATTCCTGGCAGTAAAGACCTACTTGGTGATTGAGGACTAAATAAATAGTTTCAATTAATTCAAACACTAAAATGTATGTGTCAAATTTTGTAGGTTAGGGTGTGTTGTTTTGTATCTCTGTTTGATTGTGTGTCTGTCTGTCTGTTTAGTAGTTTATGTCTCTGTCTTGTTTCTGTCCTGTCTATCTTATTGTTCATTCATCTGTTGCTGGTGTGTGTGTGTGTGTGTGTGTGTGTGTGTGTGTGTGTGTGTGTGTGTGTGTGTGTGTGTGTGTGTGTGTGTGTGTGCGTGCGTGTGTTTACTTACTTGTATATTTTGTATTTCTTGTGTACCTGTTTATCTGTGTGACTTGTCGGTCATGTCTGTTGCCCATGTGGCTGTGTCATCCATTGACTCTCATCTATTTCACTCATATTCTGGAGACTGTTCTTCCACATACCAAAATAAATGAAGAGAAAACACAACTGTGTTTCTGTTTATATAAAATGCCTTGAAAAGGTTCATAAAAAGAGAAGAGCTCTTTCTAGACTCTTAATTATGGCAGAGATTAGTAACACATACAATTCTGGCCTTCAGTTGAATTTATAGATGCCTCACATGAGACCAGGGTTTACAAAAATCTTTCCTGAAATGGATCTGAGTCTAGTATTTGAATACTTTGTTGTGTATAGGTATGTTACGTTCAAATGTATTACTGAATTATGTATTAGAGAGACAGTCATCAGAATCTTGATTCCTCATCAGCTGTGCATACTTTAATAATTTACTGCTTGATTAGCCACTGAGGTGGTCTCTGGCATTATCATGTCAGCTGGGATGAGTATATTGTTGCTAGGCGTGCCAGTTGATCTGATGTGACAAAATAAATTTGTAACAATCCAGAAAAAAGATCAGTTCAACTGCAGATGCAATCACTTAGTCTCAACATTTTGTTCTACTGTAGTTGTGTTGTTGCTGACAGTATTATTAATATGCTAGGTGTGTGATACCATCAGCAATAATCTGGATAGATAAACAAACTAACCCAAATGGTCAACCCTTTGCCACTATTGATCAACATGTGCGGATGATGATGACCATCATCTAACCATATGCATGCTGTGCCTGTCAAAGCTGATACTTCATCTGCATAAATTCCCTTTCATTGACACATCAACCTGCCACTTTCAGAGTGTATGTAACACAGGCTAATATACACATGTTGATCTACCTGATCCATCATACCTCCTCAGCTTATTGTGACAAACACCCAGTGTTCTGCCTCCAGTCAATAAATACCTCGTTAATAATTTTGTCATTACATGATTGACAGCAGCTTTTTGTAGTCTAGAACTTTAATTACCCTGTCAATCATATGTTGATTATTACCTAAACACAGACAGTGTATAACCAATGGGACTCTACACATGCATATAGAACGAATTTTGGTTTTCAATGTTGTTACACTTGAATACCAGCATTCTAATGATCAACCATAACAAGCACCTCCATGATTACAAATACACTACACCCACGCAGTGTGACGTCAACACGTACACACCGAGTGACGTAGGCACGTCAGCTAATACAAACTCGTCCGAGTTCACTTGCATGCTCACTGTCCTTTAGACACGAACTTGCGGTCAAACGTGCGTACGTGCAAATGTAACCATGTTGTGCACCAAACCAGGTTGTCAACGCAGCTTGTAGGGATACAACAAGGCGACAAGCTCGTTCCCTAATCTCGTTTGTCTCCTCCATACATGCATACACATGTATCTCCTCACTAGGTATTCCTGCCTGCAGGCGCGTACAAATTGTCTCCTCAACAACTTCGTATTTGAGCGTTTCCGAGTGCCTACGTCCTGTTTAGATGACGGTGTTTAGTTTGTATCTGCTACAGATGGAGAACAACAAGCCACGTTCCGAGAATAGTTACGACATGTGAACTTCCGGGCACGTGACGGTGTTGCACCAATTGCAACATAATCATATTTTCGTTGGGTGTTTGTCCAATCAGCATTCCGTTGCTAATGAACGCTAATTGAGTCTCTCACGCGATTCCGAGCTGCTCACTGTTTGCTCGCGGTCCTCGACTCCGTGTGACTATTTCTCGTTGCGTTAGTTGTTGATCTGTCGAGCACTCGGCTCTGTCTATAAGGTGAGTGACTTTGCGTACGAATCTGGTCTTCTAGGTGCTGTTTTTCGCGTTAGCTGACGGTTTGTCGTATTCCCACGGTCTGCGAGACCTTGTTTGTGCTTAGTCATTCATGTATGCAAGCTTCGAGCGACGTTCTCGTGCGAACAGACCGTCAATCGTGAGAGAAAATTCCGTACAGACCGTCGACGAACTCGCCCAGTCATGTCTTTCATTCTTTTTCTTGTTTTCTCGCGCTCGGAGCGTCCGAATTCAAACGCGAGCGCGACGAAACGCAAGAAAAGAAGTGTTACTCGACGTTTCGCCTCGCGATAGCCGTCGTCGATGCCTCGATTTGTCCCGTTTTCGAGCGATTTGTGACCCTGTTGTACTCTGGTATGCACCGGGTGGATCTCTAATCGCATCTAGCTCGACGTTTGAGCTGTTTTTGTCACTCTTTTTACGTTCCAGCGTTACGCAATGTAAGAATCTTACGAAACAAGTCGAAACCAGCTTTCTGTCTTGACCATTTAGGCCATAAAACTCGCAATTTCGTCTCCCAGTGTCGTGGGGCGCCGCCCCCTGTGAGTACATGGTCGGGCATTTGTGTATGTGTTACATGTATAATGACCAGTGCGACGTGTCTTCCTTCTTCGATTCTTGGTCGACGTCCGTCGCAGGCAGGTGTTTAGTCCACAATTTCGTTCGAGGTCAACGTCACGCGCGTTTGTGTGTTCTTTTTTGTGTCTCTTGATGCGCATGTGTCTTCGTCACTCACTTACTCTGTTTTCGTTGCTTGTTTGCAGGCGTTCGATCTGGTCGAGGAGACATGGCACAAACGCGTGAGTCTCTCCACCCCTTTTCGTAGCCTTCTCGCATTCACACCACCGCGTCTCGTCGTTTTCTTCCATTGTTTTTGATTTCTTGTTGACATTCGTGTGTTTAGATCATCAACCGCTGTATTTTGATGACATGCAGCAGGTAGGAAGGCAAATGTTTGTCGTAGGGTGCGTTTTGCAGGAGGTCTGACCTTTATTTGATTGGTAACCATGTTTCCTGATTGAGTACTGAGGGTGGTAGGGTGGGGTAAGCGCCTCTGTAAGCGGTCATTCTTCTTTGCTTTCTGCAGAGGCATCAAGAAATGTCTGGCTTCCAAGAACACCAGCGTCTAATGTCCAAAGGCATGCCACCACGCACGAGGTGAGTAGACATATTTCGCTACCCCTAAAAATAAAAATATTTGATAACGCAGGGGTGGTGGGTAGGGTAGTACGCAGGGTGGTGGGGTAGGGATTTAAGTACATACAAGCAGCCAAATCAGTGATGTGGTTAGAGCAGTGGTAAGGTGTCTCATGTACAATTGAATAAGAGCACAATGGGTGTGCCCTCCCACCACTAACTTGAGCAAGGCAGTTTGCTTCCGAACTGATAGAGTAGAAACCAATCCTGCTTGTTGGCAGCCATCCAATCGCCGATAAGTTGGTAACCTATGAGACCAATGCGGTCACGTGGGTTCAGAGATATTAGCGGCAACTTGGAAACTGGTGAGTCATTTAGAATCGAGACAGTCGGGAGGGTCGTCTCGCCATGTGGTCACTTCACAAGGATGAGTCTTCAGAACGAGAGCTGATGACTCTGACACACACAAAGTCGATCGACGACATCATCCAACGAGCTCTCGAACAATGCGACTTCGATTCGAAATCGAAGCAAGTCATGCATGCTCACACTTAAATTTGTGTGCACACTTTTCAGTTCAGAGTTCTAATTTTTTTGTGTTGCAGTGCTGTGACTCACATGGAGGGTATGATGCAGCAGTCGCACATGCCGGTTGTCACCGCTGATTTATCTGCTGCTCTGGATCAAGGTATGCTCACAGAACCCTTTGCTGTTGATGCGAGTGATCATATTGAAATTAGGGAGTTGCTTTTCGGACACTCTGTAGTGATAAGTAGTTGCAAACTCCTAACCTAATAGACAGTATTACACGTAAGTTGGCTGTCCTACCAAGTAAGGAAGGAGGAGGAAAGTGGGTGTCTGGCAAATAGTGTTCACTGTGTGGTGGAATTAGGTCTCTCTAATGTGGGCCCAGTAGAGTAGTACAGTGATCTGGTCTAAAAATATACAGGAAGTGGTTAGTTGTTTGTGAGTTGATTTTGATACTTTGGTTAGTTCTTCCGTTACTGACCCCAGTAATGCGATTAGAGAATGACTCGCCTTGGCTTTCATTTTGTTGGTGATAGTCTACTTGGATAAAGTGTGGTCAGTACAAAGGAGCCTTGTTTGGGGTAGTTGTTAGGAGTTGTTAGATTCTGAGCATACAGTGAGTTTGGTGGAAGGAGGGAATTGGATTAGGATGATATGAGGCTTGTTGATGTTTGAAGTTGAATGCGAAATGTGGTGTGTGTCTGTCTGTCTGTCCCTGCCTGTGTGTGTGTGTGTGTGTGTGTGTGTGTGTGTGTGTGTGTGTGTGTGTGTGTGTGTGTGTGTGTGTGTGTGTTTGGTGATGGGCTGAACAGGTAGGTGGTATCCTTGTTTGTTACTCTCTAGATCTGTATGTTCTTCTGGTTTTGTTGAAAATTGGGAGGGAAGTTGGTTGTCTGCTGGACGACGAGGAGCGAAAACGGAAATATTGATTTTGTTGTTGTGATTCTTTATAATTAATTTGGCAGAAATGAATACAGTTTTGAAGTGCGTCTGAGCCTAACAAACTGTATACCACAGAATGTCTCACCGCAAATTCTGGCTCTTTGTCAGTGTATGTGTGTGTGTGTGTGTGTGTGTGTGTGTGTGTGTGTGTGTGTGTGTGTGTGTGTGTGTGTGTGTGTGTGTGTGTGTGTGTGCTGGAATGCTGTGTTGACTGTAGGCAAATAATTGCCCAATGAGGTAAGCGTGTCCCGACCCGCCACATAACAAAAACGAATGATTGATTGTTTACCGAGATTTTGACTTAGTATGCCCGCGTGAATATAGCAGTTACTTATACATGAAGCCATCTACTTTAGTCAAACCATCTACTTTAGTCAAGGAGATAACACGTGTGGGTCATCATGAATATTTATATGTAAAAAAACACAATTTATTATCATAATAATACTCGATGGTCGAGACACACTGAACCGTCTGAATACGACGACTTAAGTGTAACGTCGTCGTACCCGGAGGAAATTCTGTTAGTTGAATGTTCCTTTGTTCGTAATTCGTATTACTAGATGTCGATCTGGTTTAGTCCATTTGATGTCTAGTGCGTCACCTAACGTGTATTATAACAAAGTTGTGCAGCCATGCATGTGTTATTGAGTGATGTGATTGAGTTAGAGTTTATCGACTTTGCTGTGCACTAGGGATGGACTTCCTTGATTTATTGGAGTCGCCGTCGCCGGGGAAGCAGATGCCGGATTCGGGTATTGTGTCTGGGATTGCATCTACGGGAGTGCTGTCGGATAATGAAGATGACGACGAGCAGTTTGGATGGAAACAGGGATTTGATTCATGTCCGCCGCAATACAGGCAAATGGGATCGAGAACGTATGCTGCATGTTTATTGCTTATTGGGCTTTGTTTATATGTCTGTGTCCTGTTTGTCTGCATGTGTGTGTCTTGTTTGTCCATTTGTTTGTGTATTGTCTGTCCATTTGTCTGTGTCTTGTCTGTCCATTTGTCTGTGTCTTGTCCATTTGTCTGTTTCTTGTTTGTCCATTTGTCTGTGTCTTGTTTGTCCATTTGTCTGTGTCTTGTGTTGTTCATTTGTCTGTGTCTTGTTTGTCCATTTGTCTGTGTCTTGTTCATTTGTCTCTTGTTGCCCACTTGTCTGTATCTTGTTTGTCCATTTGTCTGTGTCTTGTCTGTATCTTACCTGTCCATTTGTCTGTGTCTTGTCTGTCCATTTGTCTGTCTTGTCTGTCCATTTGTCTGTCTTGTCTGTTCACTTGTTTGTGTCTTGTTTGTCCATTTGTCTGTCTTGTTTGTTCACTTGTTTGTGTCTTGTTTGTCCATTTGTCTGTGTTTTGTCTGTGCTTGTCTGTCCATTTGTTTGTCCATTTGTTTGTCTTATTTCTCCACTTGTTTGTGTCTTGTCTGTCCATTTGTCTGTGTCTTGTCTGTCCATTTGTCTGTGTTTTGTCCATTTGTTTGTCCATTTGTTTGTGTCTTGTCTGTCTTTCTGTGTCTTGTCTGTCTGTTTGTTTGTGTCTTGTCTGTTTGTCTTGTTTGTCTGTGTCTTTGTGTTAGTTATGTGTTTTGTCCATTTGTCTGTATCTTGTTTGTCCACTTGTCTGTATCTTGTTTTTCCATTTGTCTGTATTTTGTTCGTCCCTTGTTATGTATCTCTAACTTCGATTTTGTTGTAGTGATCGTGTGAGAGCCGCTATGTTTCCCGATACTGTTCCAGAGGATAGCATCTCCATGCCGATGACAGGACAGCCCACAACCGTGCAGCGTTTAGCCGAACCATCACAGATGTTGAAGAATGCCGTTCTGAACCTCGTCAACTACCAAGTAAGCATGACGACTGTATTCGAAATTTTTATTGTAAATTTTGTCTTGTGTGTTAGGATGATGCGGATCTTGCACTTCGAGCTATTCCAGAATTGACGAAGTTGTTGTATTCGGAAAACCCAACTGCAGTACAACAGGCTGCAATGGTGGTTCATCACTTGTCTAAGAAGGAGGCGAGTCGTCATGCGATCATGAATAGCCTTCCGATGATGGGTGCACTTGTGAGAGTGATGGGTGGGACGTCGGATGCCGAGACGATGAGATGTGTTAGCGGGACGTTGCATAACTTGTCCCACCACAGGCAAGGGCTGTCGGTCATCTACAAGTCGGGAGGAATTCCAGCATTAGTCAGACTGTTGGGGTATGATTTGCTGCCTTTGTGTTGTTGTCTTTTGTCTGTCTCTGTCTGTCTATGTGTCTGTCTGTCTGTCTGTGTCTGTCTGTCTGTCTGTTTATGTGTTTGTCTGTCTGTGTCTATCTGTTTGTGTTTGTCTGTCTGTCTGTGTCTGTCTGTCTGTGTTTGTCTGTATGTCTGTGTTTGTCTGTATGTTTGTGTTTGTCTGTCTGTCTACGTGTTTGTCTGTCTGTCTACGTGTTTGTCTGTCTGTCTATGTGTTTGTCTGTGTCTGTTGTCTGTCTGTGTCTCTCTGTTTGTCTGTCTGTTTTTCTCATTTGTAACACACTTTTTATTAGATGTCAGGTTGAGTCTGTGTTGTTCTATGCGATCACAACCATTCACAACCTCTTGCTGCATCAAGAGGGCAGCAAAATGGCAGTCAGACTCGGAGGTTAGCAGAACACACTCTTACGCACTCATCCGTCACTCGTATATCTAACCAAATTATCACTGTTGTCATTCAGGTGGTCTTCAGAGGATGGTGTCTCTTCTCTCACGAACGAACGTGAAATTTCTGGCCATCACTGTTGATTGTCTTCACGTGTTGGCATATGGCAATCAAGAGAGCAAGCTGAATATCTTGGGATCCGGCGGTCCCGCGGAGCTCATTCGCATCATGAAGGTGTACACGTACGAGAAGCTGCTGTGGACGACGAGCCGACTATTGAAAGTGTTGTCAGTGTGTCCGATGAATAAACAAGCAATCGTTGAGGTGATTCATGACGTAACGTTTGGTTTATCTAAAATGCGTTTTGTATTGGTAGTATGCATGTGGTATTGGTTGTATGCATGTTGTATTGGTTGTATGCATGTTGTATTGGTAGTATGCATGTTGCATTGGTAGTATGCATGTTGCATTGGTAGTATGCATGTTGTATTGGTAGTATGCATGTCGTAATTAGAAAACACAATTTCAGTTGAAGGATGCATCTCTCAATACATTTAAGACATTTGACAAACAATTTAGACGCAAACGTCTAACCACAGCAAGTGCGTATGTATAGTCCACATGCTTGTTTATGTACCAGTTTTGTGCTCTGTTTATGTACCATTGATTTGGATTTCTTTGCAGTGTGGTGGTATCCAGGCGCTCGCTCATCACCTTGGAAGTCGAAGCGGTCGTCTCGTCCAGAACTGCATGTGGTGTCTAAGAAACCTGTCGGACGCCGCCACGCATCTTGAAAACCTTGGTGGCTTACTGCAACTGCTGATCCAATTCTTGGGCGTCGCCGACTTCAACTACGTGACGTGCGCAGCCGGAATTCTATCCAATCTGACATGCAACAACCCACAAAACAAGGTAGTTGTGTAGTGAATAACTTAGTATTTTTTAGATTTTAAGTTTGTGTTGTTAGGTATTGGTGTGTCAGTTGGGTGGCGTTGAAGCTCTTCTCCGGACGTGTGTGAATGCTGGTGATCGGGAGGATATCACTGAGCCAGCTGTGTGCGCGCTACGCCATCTCACCAGTCGTCACAGCGAAGCGGAAATGGCTCAGAACACGATTCGTGTCAGTTACGGCATACCAAGTATCATCCGTCTTCTTCATCATCCGTCGCGTTGGCCTCTCATCAAGGCGGTCATCGGACTGTTGAGGAACTTGGCATTGTACGGAGAGAATCACATAGCGATCAGAGAGAATGCTGCACTACCCAAACTCGTGCAGCTGCTGATGAAGGCTCAGCAAGTGATGCAAAGGGTGAGTGTGTTAGAGGGATTTTGAGGTGGAGTGGTTGAGAGCGAGTTGATTGTTGTTGTTGTTGTTGTTGTTGTTGTGTGTCGATCTTTGAGGCACGGTTGATCTGATTGTGTAGGAGGGCATGCTTTCTTGGTTAATTAATTATTAATTGTTACACTTGGGGATAAGACATCGGAACCCATGCAAGTGTAACTTGATTTAGATAGTTTCTGTTCCAGTGTCGGTTGACGGGTTTCCTTCCTCCAGTTCTGTTGCTAAGTCTCGGTTGCTGACCCTTTGTGATTCGTATTAGTCTGTGCTGTTTGTTGTTGTTTGGCTACGAGGAGTGTGTGTGCTTGTTTGCGTGTGTGTGTGTGTGTGTGTGTGTGTGTGTGTGTGTGTGTGTGTGTGTGTGTGTGTGTGTGTGTGTGTGTGTGTGTGTGTGTGTGTGTGTGTGTGTGTGTGTGTGTGTGTGTGTGTGTGTGTGTGTGTGTGTGTGTGTGTGTGTGTGTGTGTGTGTGTGTGTGTGTGTGTGTGTGTGTGTGTGTGTGTGTGTGTGTGTGTGTGTGTGTGTGTGTGTGTGTGTGTGTGTGTGTGTGTGTGTGTGTGTGTGTGTGTGTGTGTGTGTGTGTGTGTGTGTGTGTGTGTGTGTGTGTGTGTGTGTGTGTGTGTGTGTGTGTGTGTGTGTGTGTGTGTGTGTGTGTGTGTGTGTGTGTGTGTGTGTGTGTGTGTGTGTGTGTGTGTGTGTGTGTGTGTGTGTGTGTGTGTGTGTGTGTGTGTGTGTGTGTGTGTGTGTGTGTGTGTGTGTGTGTGTGTGTGTGTGTGTGTGTGTGTGTGTGTGTGTGTGTGTGTGTGTGTGTGTGTGTGTGTGTGTGTGTGTGTGTGTGTGTGTGTGTGTGTGTGTGTGTGTGTGTGTGTGTGTGTGTGTGTGTGTGTGTGTGTGTGTGTGTGTGTGTGTGTGTGTGTGTGTGTGTGTGTGTGTGTGTGTGTGTACTAAATTGTATTGCCTCTAATTTGGCATGTTGGTGGTTTGCATTTCTGGGGTCTTTGAATTTGGACCAGCTTGTGTGGAAATGACAATGTGGTGGTTAGTAGTACTAGGAATAGATAGGCAATATGTCTGGAGGGATGTGGGAAGTTGCTCTCTGTGTTGTGTTACTCATTGGTTTCTCGCTGTTTACAGAGATTGTCACTCGGACCAAATGCTGGACTACCATACGCTGTAAGTCTAGCACTCTCATTGCTCTCTATTGATTTCCTTTGTTTTGCTTGATTTTTTTATTTGCGTCACACACACGCACACACACACATGTTTCGTTGATAAAGTGATTTTGGAGTGTAATTTTTGATTGTGTTGTTTAGGATGGGATTCAAGATGGTGTTCGGATGGAGGAGATTGTTGAAGGTTGTGTTGGAGCTCTGCACATCTTGGCGCGTGATCAGCATAACAGGGTCGTGATCAGGGGACTGCAATGTATACCCATCTTTGTACAGGTGAGCAGAAATGGACACACACACACACACACACATCAACACACAAACACACACACACACACACACACACACACACACACATCAACACACAAACACACACACACACACATCAACACACAAACACACACACACACACACACACACACACACACACATACACACACACATCAACACATCAACACACACACAGACAAACACACACACACACACACATCAACACACACACACACACACACACACACACACACACACACACACACACACACACACATACACACACACACATCAACACACAAACACACACACACACACACATCAACACACAAACACACACACACACACGTGCGCACAGTTAGTAATTTTGCTGTCCAATTCTAGCTGCTGTATTCGAATCACGAGACGATCGTCCGACTCACGACGGGCGCGTTATGTGAAATGGCACAGGACAAAGAAAGTGCCGACATCATTGAAGCTGAAAATGCGTCGTCTGCACTGACTGAGCTGCTGCAATCGCGAAACGAAGGAATCGGTAAGAAACCGGATACACGATTTAGAGTACGTTGCACATTGAAATATTTTATGTTGTAGCTACTTACGCCGCGGGTGTCTTATTTCGTATCTCGGAAGAGAAGTCGGCAGACTACCGAAAACGTCTGTCTGTTGAACTGACGAGCTCCTTGGTGAGGCCGGAATCAGTCGGCCATTGGAATGGGGTAAGAGTGTACACCATCCAAGTGCCCAAAGAGTTACATACATATACATGTATATCTAGAATGTAATATTAGGCCAGTCTAAAAAATTGTGTTTCCTGTTGCCCAACCCATCCTTTGTTGTAAGAAACCAGAAAAGTTTTTGTTCAATAAGGTAATGCATGGAAGTCTGGTGTGGCTCTACATGCTTTCTCTCACAAAGAGTTGTCCAAGTCAGACATGTTACATCTGGATATGGACATAAATCTGCTAGTTAGTTTGCTGCCGGGATCTTCCCAAGAACTGAATCTTCATAGGGTATCTTGACTGTTACGGCATCCACAAATGGTCAGTCGGGATCATGGAAAGACTTCGATGCGAGCAACTTTGTAGAATGTTTGTCACCCAGGTGACAGATTTTTGTTGCTGCTACCTGAAGTTTCAGTTACAATTCAGTCAGTCTGCAGCATGTCAGTGTATACTTCCAACTCGCCGACCTGATACCGGAAATGGCAAGGAACATTTTAGGGTATCTTTTAATTAAATATTTAATATTAAACAACCGACTTATTTGGTGACAAGAAACACAAATATTTTGGGACTATCTTTGTAAAAATAACAATAAATAAATAAATGGTGATATATAAAAATATGTTAAAATATCAATACATTTTTATATTTTAATTTATTTATTTACCTATTTCTACAGCTACCCATGTCTCAAGATATTGGCCGCCTCCCTCTTCATCACGTGACACACCAGCAAGGTACAAAATTACACACACACACACACACACACACACACGCACATACACACACACACACACACACACACACACCATGGTGTCTTTCCTGTTGAGACCCGATTATGTCATTTAGACTTCCATGCACGCCAGCTGCAAGTTCCGGGTGGCTTCAATCCGTCGGCTCTTCAACAGAATCTGCGTTACCACACGGGCATGCATCCGCCGCTGCCACAACACGAAGGCATCATGCTGGACGCCATGTCGCCCGTCGTCGGCATGGACGTGTCGAATCAGTGGTACGATACGGATCTCTAGTCGATCTCCATACATAATGGGTTTTGAATCTGTCACATGACACGTTACTTTGACTGAACACATGCTATCTTGTAAGTGGAGTTTTAGCTTATTAGTTGTTATGAGATGTAGGACGCGTGGTTGTTAGAGGCCAGTTTAGAAGACAGTAGAGCTGTAGACGTGTGATTACTGGTATGATGCCTGAGTTTGTTGACCCTTAATGTATTGCATACGTTGTCACAGTGTGCTGTGTATTGGTATGTATAGAGTAATTGAATTGGTATTGCACAGACATGGCAGTGTGGAGTGAGTATGCGTTGTGTGGTGCATACCCGAGTGCAGCAGGCAGGCACACACACAAAACACAACACACCCATGCATTACAGGACTTCAGCGCTAAGTATGGTCTGTGTTCCGAGGCACTAACGTACAGCTAAGCATACAGTCCAATAGTGTGAGAGTAGGGCTGTTTGTTGTGACTGTTTACTGCCTCTGTCAGGCGTCAGGTGCAAGGACATAGCTAAACGCATACACTTCAGGCAGACTTGTGAGTTCTACCACGCGCATGCGCATAGCCTCGACAGTACGCCTTCGCTTTCGGTCGTCCTTTCACATGGCAACATCACGTGATAGATGATGTTGCTATCCTCGCGTGGAAGGACCACCGAATGCATATGCATACACCACGCGCGCTAGCCGTGGCGCATCGCACCACGTGGTAAAATGTGATGTCTGGGTTTCCGAGGCCATACATTGAAATTAACAACATGACATGATCTGTATCAGTATCTTCATATCAGTATCTGTTTAACTATAATTATCGTAAATGGCTGACGTGTTTCATTGGT